>NW_017295861.1:3019503-3105716 GCF_001594075.2 Trachymyrmex cornetzi | reverse complement strand
CCACGCCGTCCATATCGAACGACGATGCGACAACATACCGCGGAATATGGTAGCTCACAAGCCATCGAATATTGTATGCGCAATCGTGGTAACTGCGAGCGTACCGAAAGAATGAACAAGTAATACACATGAATAAAATTCCCTTTTTTTTTTGTAATTTTTTCCTTAAACTCACCGCGATACACGTATTTATATCAGAAAATTTTAATATCTTCAGCAAAACTGTTTAGTCGTTATTTTTTAACAACCAAATATTTTATTTTATATAACAAAAAATTTAATTACCTCTGCGAAATATATTTTTCTGCTTTGTAAATAACAAAAACATTTTTTTACAAAAATATTTTATACCAACTAAACAGTTTTGTTCGGTATATTTTAATCAAGTATTTTATTTTGTTACAGCAAAATTTTGGTTTATAAAACAAAACATTTTTCCTATTATACAAGTGTTTGTTTCAAAAATATTTAAAATGACAGCGTAAAGATATAAAATAATACCAATTTCGGATATATGTAGTTTATAAATAAATTTATTTTGGATTATAAATTTGCAAAAGATTTTCGACAATTAATTTATGTTTAAACAATACACGAAAATATAGAGTGTCCCACAATCACTGTATAATATTTTAATAGTATTATAATTATCAGATTATATCAGTTGCAGACAGAATTTTCAAATTTCAATACTCAAATATCCGGTCACAAAGAGAAAAAAGGGATTGATAAAATAAAATACAACATGTGCGATAATTATTATGTATAAATGTATATAATATTTGCAATATCACTTGCTAAATTCGATAAGAGATTACAGATTATACCATATAAAACCGAATTCAGATTAAGCAAAATGCAAATGAAATATTGCAGATCTCAATCTGTGTGAGCGTGCAAATCACTGACCAACTATGATCGCTTATAATTCGAAAATTATTACTTTAACATTTTCACAGGTAAACGTTCAACTCTAATTAATCTCCAAAATAGACTATTAAAATATTTATAGCAATTGTAAATTATCGCATTACTCTTGTATGCAAAATGTTCCTCGTATCGCCACGGTTTTTAATATATTGAATTGACAACGAAATGTTTCTGGCAAAAGTTTGCTGATTTTTAATAAAAAATTAATTACATAAAAAAAATTTAACTTTTTAATAAAAATTCGAAGTCAAATTATGTTATTTTTGTGAAACTACATATTTTCCTTTTTATATTGTAATACATAAAAAGACGAATTTATCTATATAACATTATGCATCATTTTGATTATTTGATCTCAAGATAATTTAATTAAAAATTAAAGATAATTTAATTTAATTAAAATTTTAACAACACTTTACGTATTGACAATAGATTCATGGATTATGTTCTAAGTATTAATTGAATCATCTTGAGATCGAATAGACAAAATGATACATAACGTTATATCAATTCATATTTTATGAATTCATCTTTATTGTGTGCAATAAAAATATGCTGAGGAGACAAAATTTCGTTGAAAAAAAACATAATTTGATTTCGACATTTTATTAAAAAGTAAATAAATTTGAAATTTTCTTAATAACGCAATTAATTTTTTATTAAAAACCAATAAATTTTAGAAACATTTTGTTGTTAATCCATTGAAAGTATTTCAAAAATTACAATCGAGAAATACCCGGTATATTTCCTATAATGGATTTTCGCACAAAATGCTTTTCTTGTTATAGATTGTTACTTATTGCAAATCGATGCAATTCGTAACACACAAGCCTTTCTCCTTGTTGCGTAAATAAGGAAACTGCTGTGGGTATATAAACCGAAGAGAGTAATTCCGCATGTTATGGAAAAGATTTAATCCGGAGATGCGACTGGCACGTTATACATTCCCTTACGCAATTGCAATTCCCACGCCAACGCATTCCGCCTTTGTGTGCTGCATTAAGACGATTCTTTTTAAATTCTAAGTGCTCGCCGTACGTCTCGAATATTAAATTTCTTCATATTCCAAGAGATTCTTGGCATGTCTGGTTGGCGAACGATATCTCGTTTGCGAAGACGGATTAATCAACCAAATTGCTTTCGACCAATACATACATATACAGTAGGAACATAAGAATACTTCAATTAGATAATCTATTTTGTTTTATACCACACTACCATGTATTAGTGTTAGAAATATAATTTTATAAATATATTTATAAATATACAAGTTAGTTTATAATTAATTTTTGAGAAGCAATTAATATTCCTTCGATTTCTGCTCAATATTACAATTACATTTCATTCTTTATTTTTATTAATTTCGCTTACGTAATATTGATAACTGTTAATTTAACTCGATTTACATGATTTTTTCCCGGCAATGTTTCAACAAAAACAGTATTATTTTCAGATCATTTTCGGTTAGTATTTTCTATACACAAAAGCCAATTAAAATTGCTATTCAATGCATGGAAGGTACATGTCATTCGTTTTAACTGATACATACATACAACAATATCTCAACTAACAAGCATAGAATCATATTTGACACATTCTCATTGTTTATCGTTTAACAAATCATATTTGTACGATTTTGAATACGATACAAAAGGAAAGTTTGCGAGTTACGGTAAAAAAATAACACGCGTATAAAAAATAAAATTACTTGTTTATTAAAAATAGTTTTGTCAAAATTTATCACTAAAATTAATATTCGAATTTAAAACATAACAAAATTACGTGAATTTAGTTAAGCTTTCTGTAAAATTAACATATATATCTTGAGTTATAAAATGTCGGAAATGCAAGCCTAAAATTGATTTACTGTAAATATTAACATTCAACCGTGAATAATTAAAAAACCGATACATTTGCGGAAGAAAAGTTTGCTGTGAGATAGGAATCGTAATATTGTTGCACTAATTATGAGTTGCCAATCGCTAACTTTGGCGATCGAGGCGAAAGACTAAATGATTTAAGTCATAAAAAGAATTTTATTTTCGAAGTGAATTTTGGTGCGTAATAATATTGATATGCAAATTTGTAAATACATTTTTTAGTTCTACGACTTGCCGATTCAGTTTGTTAGACTTGAAATGCGATGATAAATTAACTGGAAATAACATAATAAATTATATTGATCGTCAATTTTAATAGCGATGTTAATAAACATCCTTAAAAAAAACATTGCAAAAAACTAGTTGCGAAAAATATATCCTCAGCCGGAGTTGGAACTAGAACTCTCAACTACTAAGTGATTTGTTGCAAGATAATTTTCCTTTTTCTTCTAGGATGTATCCTCGACATTCCACCGGTCCCAGTCTAGACTGGGCTACGAGGAACGTCCTCAGTCCCGGGTGGGATACGCCTCGGATTCCAGGTGCGCCAGCGGGCTCGGATACGACGACACCGGTGGGGGTTACCTGGATCAGAGTGACCCGAGAATGTATTGCACCGGCGGCTATTGCATGGGAGATACGATGATGGCGACGAGCAGAGGCGTATGCGGCGAAGAGGTCGAACTCGACATGCGGAGGCACATTCAGGCATGCGCCTGCACATGCAACCACATGGGCTATGGAAATTACATGGACTATCAGGTGAGGCAGAAATATACGCTCGACGATAACTTAATCAGTCGTTAATTCCACGAAAACAAATAGGATTACTCCGCGCACTCGTCGAAGAATTATGCGAAAATGCTAACTACTCGCACCATAGGTCATCCCATATAATACAATTTATCCGAGGGACATTCTTGGGATATAGAATATCTTCTGAATATCTTTAGACGTCTTTGGAAAGCCTGTGCTATGTAAGATAAACATCACATGAACAGCTAACTGCAGAAGCACAATTACACTCTAAAAATATAGGTGTGGATTTAATTTTAAACATACGATGTTTATGCATATAATTCTCATCATATTAGTGTTAATATCACCAACATGATGGAAATTTAAAAGCAGTAATGTTAAAGTCACATTGTATTGTTTATATCAATACCAACTTGGTAAGAATTATATAAACACTGCATGTTAAATTCATACCCATAGTTTTTGGAGTGTAGCTATTATATGGGAAAGTTACTTTTAAAGTTACCTTTAAGTTACTTTTTATTTAGAAATTAAGTACAATAAATTAAAATATTTTATTTCATATATCATATTTTATCATTTACTTCAACTTTGTATTATTATTTGTAATATATTGTATTTAATTTCTAAATAAAAAGTAACTTTAAAAGTAACTTCCCATCCCTGTCAGTGTGTGCTATTATATAATAAAATTTAATTATCCCTGGTTGATTGGTTTCCAACCGTGATGATGTCACCGCGGGAGAAGAGAACATTTCAAGCAATGACAATCAAAATGAAAACCCTAGGCTTTCTTATGAATCCAGCGTAATATCGCGCGTGTTATGCGAGGCGTGTATGCACGTTTGTAGTCGCGATGCGATATTGCGTCCTGTCGTGGATGTCTCGCGAAAGAGATCTCGCCCGCAAATGTTTCGTAATAAGAGAGAGAGAGAGAGAGAGAGAGAGAGAGAGAGAGAGAGAGAAAGCTAATCTTCATAAATATAGAAGAAAATGGTACATCCAAACGCAAAGTATAATGATGAGATCCTGGATTTTCCTGTCGTGAATGATACAATATCATAACCGTGACCAGCTTGTGAGACTGAATATTTTCTCTGTTTCATCTCAAATTCCAAAATTGCATATCTTCAAAAGCTTTGAAGCTGAAGACAGATATATCATGCTAAAAAATTTTTCTCTTTCTTTATGTGCTTCGAAATATGCAATTCCGAAGTCTGAAATAATACTTTGTACAGGTCTTTTTTATCGTATAAAGAAGGGCATGCATATATAATTGTCTCATATTTTCCTCTGTGAAATATTCTAATACATTCAGCATCATCATAGTAATCAGCTATGTAATTTGTTGACGCATCCAAGACTAACAGAAAGTGACGACGCAAATTAACTTTTTTAATTAAACAACAAAAAACTCCAACACCAGGGCGAATGAGAGTCAGCGTGGTAATTAATCTTAATTCTTCAATCCAAAAATAGAATCTTCATTCCAAAAATAGTACGTTTCAGTTCACTTTGGAACCATCTTCAGCCAAACAAATTTAAAATATCAATCCCTTCATGTCAAGGAAAAATCACCATCAGATTAGCAGATTTGATGTACTAATCTATTCAAAGCATTAAAATTTTTTATAAATATTTCTATTAAACAAGTTTCAAATTAACAATAAAACTGGTGACTCACCCCAAGACACAGAAGAAATTCGTCTCAACATTGGATCGACTAATTACTATTAATATTTACTAAAAAGTATCAAGTTAAAAAACGCATGTTGATCGCAGCTCGAACGGAACATGACTAAGCCCGGATCCTCATACGGGCAACAGCGCTTTGACACAGAGCGCTAATTGGTGAAAAGCCGATTGTGGGGGTAAAATTTACCCCCATCGCCCGTTTTTCACCAATAAGCGTTCGGTGTCAAAGCGCTGTTGCCCGTATGAGGATCCGGGCTTATACACTTAATATAATCGGAAAGACATGTCAGGTCAAAACACGAAAATAAAAAGAATCACGAAAATAAAAAGAGAAAGATAATGTCAATACATAAACAAAAATTTTTGTATAACCGAAAATATAAAACTATTTGATGTCTTTTAATTCTTGTAATAGCGGATGTGAGTAATTCCTTGTAGTTTCAAAAACGTGTTATTTTTTTATATATTACGATGTAACTTGTGATAAATCATCGGATATAAATGCTATTGCTAAAAACATTTTTTCTATCCTTTAACACGATATGAGACTTATAATATATTATTCCAATTCCTCAATCTTATTATTACGATAATAAAGATGTAAAATCGCGCGAATAAATCATTTTCTGCAAATTTAAACTTGTATTTTAAAAACAATTATTATAAAGAGCATAAAATGATTGATCTATCGCGAAAATGGCAAATCAGAAAATTCTTTCGATCTCCTCGATGCATTCTCGGCAGCTACTCTCGTGAAATTTATTCACCGGTCGAATTTTGCTCGAAGCAATCGCCTTAGGACTCAGTTGCTTTCACACCACCCGCTCCAACTCATTTCATCACGATAAATATATAATGCAGACACACTACCTCGTCGAATTATTACAATTTGCACAAACTATCTACCCATCCGTCACTATAGGAGCTCTCGTTCTCCGTGCAGCTCTGCGTCCGGACTTGCTATCAGAGGTAATTCATCGTAGTCTGAAAAATTCACAAGCAGCTTCCTGCCTTGAGACCTCGTCCCGCTGTCTGCTTCTCCCGCTGGCGTTTCATCTTTTACGTGCGACCGAACTGTCCGTGAAATCCTCCCGTGGAGAGCCAGAGAATAACGCAAATACTGCGAAAAAGAGGGACGGAGGGGAGAGGGGGCGTAGAGGGAAAAAGATGGTGGAAAGAAAACGCAACGTTCGTAGTTTCAACCCGAGTTTTCTGGTGGAGAGAAGCCGACCGCATTGCGCTTAAGCCTTTACGATTATGCGATAATATACGAGCCTCTACGAGGCGTCCATAAAGAATTCTTTCTCCGCAGACGAACGTGCGCTACATATGTTTCCGCGAGCGAAAAGTTTCTGTATCTTCCCCCGGGTTGTTCTCCCTGAGGATGCTAACATATGTCGGTGACAAATCTTTCGAAATCCAAGGCATCGCGAATTCGGTCGCAACGGCGACTCCATCTGATATTTCGTTAAAAGCATTTCGAATTGAATAGAATTTCGTGATCACTAAGTGTCGCGTGGTAAGCGAAAGAAAATCGATTACTTGGATTTACATGATTACTTTCCACCACGATCAATCATCATTCTTTGTCATACAAGATACATCCGCGATAAAAAACAAAATTCCTATTTTATTTTACTAAAAGGACACTTAATAATACTTTTTTTTATTTTAAAGCATAATATTTCAGCTAAAATAATTATAATATATTTAAGTTGCATAAATATTCTACGCATGGATTAAGAAAATTGTTTTATGTTTAACAATCTATCTATTTGTCTATTTAACAATATTACGAAAGTAAATCCGGAATATATTAAAAACTTAATAAATCATTTTTCTTTATTTTAAAACGTAACTTCAATTAAAATATTAATTACAGCCTTAGCTATATAAATATAAAGGATTCTCAAATTTACGTAAAATGTTTCAACAACAAATAAATTAAAAACGGTTTAATTAAAAAATATTTATTTTTATAACAAATTTTGTTAATTTTCCTTTGGTTTTTATTACCACCATTTCTAAAAAAGTGTAATAAATTTAGAATGCTTTATGACTAAAGTTATGTAATGCAGTCATAAATGTATAACTGCGTTGCTATTCTGTATACGGATTTTAAGAAAGATGACCTATGTGTTTAACAATTTATCTACTTGAAAAAATAATTAAACAAAATTAAAAAATATTAAATATTAAATACATATTTTTAAAAATTAAGTAATTTATTAAAAAACTTAATAAATCGCTTCTTTACTTTAAAGCATAACTTCCACTAAAATAATTACAGTCTTAGCGATAGGTATAAAGCACTTGCACAATCTGACGTAAAACGTCTATACTTAACAAAAAATTAATTAAAAAACAGTTTGATTGAAAAATAATAAAATTGTCATAAAAATAATATTTATTTTGATAACAATTTTATTAGTTCCTCTATTTGCATTGTCACCTTTTCCAAAAAAAAATGCAATAAATTGAGGGTGATTTATATTTATGGCTAAAATTGTATAATACCGCATATCTACATTGCATTGCTATTCTGCACACGGATTTTTAAGAAAGTTATCCTATATTTAAACAATCTATGTATTTGTCTATTTATCATCATTACGAAAACCTCGTGTTTCCAAAAAATCACGGATTCACTCGAGAAAATACGTGCGGATACGCGAACTTTCACGGCGCAGCCTCATTCAACCAGAACGTTCCGCGCGGAAAAAGAAACAGAAGAAAAGAAAAAGCGCGCGTGAAAGAGAGAGAGAGAGAGAGAGAGAGAGAGAAAGACGAAAAAAAAATTCATTTTAAAATGGGCACTGTCTAACGGGGCCGCGCATCGAACTTTAGAGTCCGCGCGTCCTGGTTCGGACGAGCTGCGATCCTGGCCGTTTGCCAGGGAATCGTGAAGGGACCGGAAGCAACGAGGATGAATAAAAAAGCCCCGTACGCGGGGCTTATCTATCATCGCGATACCTGTCGAGGTACACGACGGTGTGCGGGCGTGCGTGCGCGCGCGCGCGTGGGTGGAAGCGACTATGGTTGAGCGCGGGGCTCTTCGAAAATCATTTCACAGAGCGGACAGGTGGGGGGAATCCATTCTCAACGCGAGAAGGCACGCAGCAGCAACGCCGACGAGTCGTTACCACTGCAGTGCGGCGAGTAAACTTCGTCGAGTGCATAGACTGCACACACTACGCCCCGTAGCTTCTGTATAGCCGCGACGTGCGCGACAGAAACATAGTTACTGTATAGCAAGGATAGCGAAATATAACAGTTTCATAAACCCATGTTCTCTTCCCTCCCCCCTCGTCCCTCTGCCTCTCTTATTCCCATTCTCCTGCATAGAAGAGCCGGAAAATACTGCATAAAAATAGCAACTACGTATTCTCACGAGCTGGTAGTTCCACTTTTAACTTATTATGAAGTTACAATATTAAAAAAAATAATTTAATTGTTTCTCCCGAAATCAGATTTGCGTTAACTTGATGATTTGTATTTATAAGTTGTTTACAGAATTTTAAGATGCTAATAGCATTTCTATGAAATCAACGATCAATTTAATTTATAAGATTATTATTTCAGTTCGTTTGTATCGCAAATAATCGCAGCAGTTTGTATAACTGAAAGATATACTTGAAATTTACATAGAAATATTATTAATAATATAAATTAGTCAAGATAAATGGGCAAATAAGAGTCAAATGTTTTTAAAAAATTAACGTATAGACATTATTAACCCTTATCGTATCATCTACAATTTGGTGCCTCATCCATACCACCAAGGATCATTTCAAATCTCTTCGTTTTTTTATAATATAAATTAGTCAAGATAAATGGGCAAATAAGAGTCAAATGTTTTTAAAAAATTAACGTACATTATTAACCCTTATCGTATCATCTACAATTTGGTGCCTCATCCATACCACCAAGGATCACTTCAAATCTCTTCGTTTTTTCACCTCTTCAAAATAATTCAAAAAATCTCTAAAAATTCACCAACATACTTTCAACTTTCTAGAATAAATATTGACTCTTTATTTTGGAAAATAATAAAATGTGTAGTATAATTTATAATTACCGAAAGACTCAAAGAAACTTGCACGAACAGGAATCGCTCGGTCACTAGTTACCCATATTAGTACGATAAGGGTTAATAATATATCTTGCACGAACAGGAATCGCTCGGTCACTAGTTACCCATATTAGTACGGTAAGGATTAATAATAGTTATATATATAATACATACATACTAAAATCTAGACATATTACATATTTCGGCTCTTATATTGAGCCATCTTCAGACAATATTCTCCTCTCGCTTTACATTAGTTACCGTCGTCAAATCAGATAAAAAACATGATATAGTGTGTTCTAATTAATGTAGCGATCTTGATGACTGTCTCATAGAAAATGTCCGTTACTCACGAAACGATTAGATGGTCGATTGTTGTGGAATTTCACGATGTTCTGACCAAAAAGATAAATTCATTTCCCATTAAGAAATAAAATATAAATTTTTAGAAAAATTGTCTATTTTTATATTCCGAAAAAAGTAAATACAACACATCAGTTCATTGAAACACTCACCTTTATGATCGCCGTTATTATTTCTTGTAGTAAATACTTCGTCAAAAACAATTTAATTATTTAAGAAAGTATAAAATATAATGACAAAAATATTATTAAGCAATACCTAGCCTCAACCGTATTTTGCGATTTCTTACTTATTTAATTCATTTATATTTGTTGCCGTAATCGAATGTTGTAATAATATAAAATAAATATTTACAAATATAAAATAATAACTGAAAAATTAACCGAAAAGTCGGCTTCACAAAAAACATAATTATAATTATAATTATGTTACGCGAAAAGCACTAAATTTCCAATTAAAAGAATAAAGTTTGATATTAGAATTTCGCGGGTACATTAACTGTTCGATTAAAACTGGTTCAAATGCAGGTAGAGTTACTGGAAAAGTTTCATAATATATCGATAACCACCGCTTAACAGAATTTCTCGTTCTGTTTCGTCGCGAATGTGGTAACACGTTAGATATATGACCGAATAGTGGATCTCGACGTTCCGAGTGTGTTTGGGAATTAGGTAAAGGGATTCCATGGATTATATTCGGGAACTTCGAACTCCTGGAGGATTTCGGATGGACCAAGGATCTTCGAGTTTCTCGAGACCACAAGTCAGGATAATAACGTCAAGGAAGAGCCAGTCTCCGTCGAGTCGGATTCGTGATAGTCGCATGAAAAAATTACGAGAGGAATCGGGGACGTGCTCGTCTCTCGACGCGGAGCGCGCCTCGGATTTTACAATATGTATCGTGACCGCATGTGCCGATATAATTACATGCAACGCAATTATGTGGCAGCCCATTGTGACGACTTGGGAATGCATCAATTATTTCCGACCACCGAACAAATATCGTCTAACCGCTCGATATTAACTATCATCGCTTTGGAACGAAGCATTGATCGCGAATAAGTTAAATCTTTGCATCGTTATCAATTAATTATCAATTACTGGTGAAGTCACCAAGTGATTATACATTATAAGGCATTATTTTCCATAGTATTCGAATTATTCATTTTATTTCATCAACTGTAATCGAAAATAAGATGATAAATGTCCAAGAGTTCAAATATCGTAATGTATCCTTGTCAAAGCAAGATGCTTATAAATTTATACATTTTGGCTGAACTTATCTATGTTTCCATTAGCGAAATAATTAGTTTCTCAAGAAGTTAGGAACGTCGGAGATTCCAATGTAGGACATACCGAAACTCCGGATAATAAATGCAAATTGCGAGTCTTCGAAGTACTCAGCCAAGGACACGCCGTCGTAAGTATGGTACTTTCATTAGCATACGACAGAATCAGTCTGTTCCGCTCTCTATAGAAAGTCCAGCAATAAATTAGCAATAGAATATTGCTAATTTATAAATAAATTATATTGATTTAGCGCCATAACGAGGGCAGGAAAATGCAATATTTCCCGTAATGAGAAACACAACGAAATCGTTTTCGAAGTTAACTCGATAATGACGAAAATATTATCCAGAAATAGGACAAATGCAATGCAATCATACTGATTCGTATCTATTCGTTTAAGTTATGTCACGCAAATTTTACGATAGGGAATTCTAATTTCCGTCGATGTGATTCTAACATATATAATCATGCGTCAGCATTGCCATCGTTCTTTTCACATATTTATAGAAAATATTTATATTTATCTGCATTTATCGTATATGACGTCATAAGATTTATTGTTGCTAGCCATTTTTCCTTTTAAAATCAAACCGATTTCTTTTCCTTTTAAAACAAAACTGTTCATCTCAAATAATAAAGTTGCTTTCAACCCTAGAATGCTATCGATACATTTAACATACAAATATGCGAGGTTATTGAACGCCAAGTTCTGTTTTCAAGGTGGTCTATCAGGAGGTCCAATCATGCTAAAAGCTATATAAATGAAGATAAACTTTTAACCTTTAGAGAGTGGGAGCCTATTTTTTAAATCTTAAAGCTTTTTCTTGAGTCAGGTTTGTTATAATTCATTATTTTCGATTGTATCTTTGCCTCAAAATATGATACTGTTTCAACGTCATTACAGTGCTTTCCCATTCTCCAAAGGTTAAAAATTCAATCCGTTATATCAGTTTGGACTTTCTGTTGATCAGTGTTATAACAGACAGGGTAATAAATGATTTTAATTTTTAAGTACTTTTGTGTTATTATGTATATATTTTATTAAGAGTTGTGAAAAGACGGTAGACTACATGTATTATTATATATATATTTTGTAAGCAATATTTTTCGCAATAAATTTATTAACAGTTTCAACATATTAATATCTTTATAATATGATGCTTGATGATAGCATTAAATTATTAAATTGCTTGTCAATTTAATTCGCGATTACCAGAGTAGTTTTTTAATTGCGTTTATAGTCCGGAAAAACAATTCGGCGCGCAGTTTGAAAAGACTACAATATGGTATATATGCAAGTACATATATAGCGTATATTAGTAATTCAAGATTGAATTATTTAAAGCAATAAAGATCCAGCTTCGACCGTAATAGGCATTTTAAATTTCTAGTATCGATTGTGTTTCTCACATATGCGGCCTAAAATAAAGATTCTTAACATTGTTATTTTGTAAGTGTTACGACTTTATGAGGACACGTTGGATTACATAATCCATATCGTTTCAATATTTAATTCCATAGTGTTCTTTCTTTTCTTTTAAATTAATAATTGAATTAAGGTAGTTGGCCCACTAATCGTCACATTAACCAAAACGCTTGACTTTACAAATTTATATCGTTCAGATTGAGAAGTGAATGATTGTGATTTTAAGTTATTTTAAATCATTTTTTTTGTTACGAATAAAAATATCAATCTAAAATTCTTATATCTACTGCCGTTATTGAGAAAATCCTTCGTAAAGGTTAGAAAGCACAAATGTACAAGTTATCGCCATGCCGCCATAACGATTTGCCCAATAATCGTCACGGCTATGTCCCACTAATCGCCATACGTGAACGATGGAATGATTCAGATACACAAGAGAGAGTTAATATATATAGACATTAATATATATATTATAATTATATAAATATTTTGTAATTATACACATATATTATAATTATAATTATATTATATATATGTTTGTGTTACATATAAATTATAATTGCACGTATATATCACTTATTAGAGCGATAGTATTATTATACTATTAAGATGTTGAACATACGTATGGCCTCTAATGCATACTGTTGGCATTCCATCAGTATTATTATACTTTTTTCTTTCTTAGAAAAAAGTTTAATAATTAAAAATTAGAAACTAAAAATAGGCATTTAAATAGCAATCCACTTAAAGTACTTTTTGAATCAAATTACGAATAATCGCTATAAGTGAATATAAAATTCATTTATTTTTACAAAGAAATAAAGATAATTTTGACTATTGTTTTAAAACTATCATTATTATAAATTTTCAATAACTGTTAATAACTATTTCAACAGAAAAGAATTGTAAATACTTAATTAGTTTTTATTCAAATAGTGCCCATCTCTGACGTACCCAGTTATCGACATAGAAATGATCCAGTGATCGACATTCTTTATTTATTTGCATATCTATTTATTAACTCGACTATGCCTATAACGATTACTGGTTCGTAAAATCTCTAGATAATAACAATTACGGTTCTGATTTTTCTATTTGGATTTTGGATAAAATTATTATTTTATTTACAAGAATTTTTTCGGGTCATCTAGTCTCAGTAATCGACAGGTGTGGCGATTACTCAAATGACTACGTGCTTCGATGAACCGGTGCTCGTCACGTAAAAAAAAATATGAAATTTGTACGAAACAATAATTTGTGATGGTGTACGTAAAACTGCGATCTTGATTTAAGTAATTTGATGCTCAATTTACCTCATGCAAGTTGCCAATATTCCAAATCACACGAGATGTCAAATGGTGTCTCTTAACCTCACGATGAAGCATTTGGTCAAATGCATCGACTCGGTTGCTGCACGTATTCGATTTAATCTGTAGTGAATTCGTATACTTACGAGTTTCATAATGTAACACAATATTGTAAATATCTTGTTGGAACCAATAAAAATATCAACAAACTGCATGATCAATAGAAAATACTAAAGTATATCTTTAATATGTAAACATGGCGATTACTGGTACCCTGACGATTAATGGGTCAACTACCTTATTTGTGTTTATATATATAAAGGCCTAGAATATGAATATTTTATTATTAAAAGTGTGAAATGTATAAAAATTTTGTATTGCATTAATTAAAAATAGCCTATTTTCTTGTACATAAAATTTATATAACGATATCGTAACGTCCAATATCGATAGTGTTCTACGGTTAAGTAAGTTAATATCGAATCTTTTGCTTATAGGAAGAAAAAATAGGATGATAATCTTAGGATACCTTATACCGCTTGCTAAAGTATTGCATAACGGATATAATGTCACTACCGTTCACCGCTCCGTGTCTCCTCAGAAGAAAAAGTTGTCGTGTTGTATCTGCGTTGTTAACTCTTCGGGTCAACTTCGATCAAACACGCGGAAGTACGGAAAAATCCAATATCCGTTGCGACGTTTGAACGTGATAATCAGAAAATGTTACCTCAATGAACGTACGCTCTAAATTTAGAAAAGAACACGACATTACACGCCTCTTCGTCGATGAAAAGCGACCTACAGTATTAGATCGCGCCTTAATTAGAAAAGAAAAAGGGTGCAAACTTTATAAATGCACAGAAATACTCATGTATTCTCTTCCAGAGTAGAAAAGCCTTCTGTTATTATTCCACGAGATATTCAATTAGCGGGAATACGCAACGTTGTATGGGCCAACGCAATTGCGGTTAGAGAGCTTTAAAATACCTCAGCTATAACGCCTCGTAGGCGAGCAGTGTAAAATGTAAAAAGAGATGTATCTTTTCAAATAAAATGAAAATTGTATAATTATATAATTATATAATTATATAATTACAAATTTATCAAATTACAATTTATATAATTTATATAATTTATATAATTTATATAATTACTTGGCTATAAATATAGCATCCCCATAAATTGAGCGTTCATTATCTAACCAAAAATAAATTAAAAAATAGTTCTATTAAAAAATAATATTAAAATAAATTAATAATATAGTATAGCGCTATGAACCATTCAAATTATTATGTGAGTAAATATATTTATAATATACACAATCTAAAATTTTGTAACGGACGTGACATTTTTAACTGTCGAATGTTCGGGCATTACATCTCGAAGTTCTGCTGTTTTAAGAATCTTTGTGATATTGCTGAATATTATAATACAGTGTGTTAGTACTCAATTTTTTTAATTAATTTGAACGATCTAACTTTTATCATCAGTTGTATAAAGAACATGAAACGTGTATACATCTTTTTTACATTGAATTCATGGTATCAACCTATTGTAAATTTGAGGAGAAGTACAAGGTATAACAGACCTTATGCGATTATTACGCGACTTTTGAATTCAACTAACATCAAGTTCCAATTTGAAGCTGCTTGTATCTAGGCCGTTTCCTACAGTAATTCTTTTTGCCAACATGCGAGTACAACATGCGTCTTTTTATATTTTATATTTTAATTTGTGAACATCTTGCGTAGTTACCGGTAACTTTTTTTAAAATTATTAACATTGAAAATTACCCGATAGGGGTCGAAACGTCACGTCTGTTACAAAATTTTAGATTGTTGATGTAAATATATTTACTCACATAATAACTTGAGTGGTGTACAGCCCTATATAATATTATATATTAATTTATTTAATTAGTTGAACCGTTATTCTTTATTGAATTTTAAATAATATTTAATTTTATAACAATATATATATATTTTAACAGTTTGTTAGTTCTCCTTTAATTTTTATAACGTCTTTTCCAAGAAAATGCAATAAATTGAGTTTGCTTTATACTTATGGCCAAGGCTGTATACATATATAAATTTACATAAAACTATCGCACACTATTTTTTGTTCTTGATTTTTAATTGAAACTTTCGAAGCTTGAGACACACCTATGAGAATTTGAATTTCAAAGACTATCCTTTGCAACTCTCTTTGTAATTTTTGATACCAAAGATTTCTGCAGTAAAAGTTCAAGATAACTTTCTACTAAAGTAAAACTCAAGGTATTGGATAAGGATTTTTGCTATTAATCTACACCTCTAAAGTTTAATTTATCCAAGCTAATAATTCTCCCAAGAGCTTAATATTCTTGGTAAACTCTAATATTCGCTCCATCGCGTTAAGCATCATAGGCGCCAATAGTTATCGAACGTTATATAACTTGAAACTCAGGCTTTTACGATCCTTTCCGAACGCAAAAGAAATTATTCCGATCTCGTTCAGGTCACTGAACATTCGATGCACCCGATATCAGACCGTTCCGGCATACTTTTGCCGAAAACATACCGCCGACTGCGGTAGGAAAACGAATACGCTACCCTCTCGCGTACGGAAATTAGAAAACACCAGTGTGCCACGGCGAAATCTATTTCTCGTTTTTCTCTCTTGTTTCCCTCAGAGCACTAGCCGTACCGGCGACCCTTTTTCTTTCTACGCGAGTACCTCCAAGACGATCGAGGGTTGCGCGCCTTTTGTTCGCACCCTCGGAAACGCTCTCAGACCAGCCCTTTCTTTTCCAACGCTATACCCTTGTCGTTTTTCACCCTCCGGCTACTACCAACGAGCTAAATATTTAGCTCGAAGGTGAAAACCTGAAGACGCTGGCGGACCGAAGAGAAGAGAAGAGTCGCTGGTTGACAGCGAAGGAGGAATTCTCGATTGAGAAAGATCGACGAGTAGGGGACGTTGAAAGCGGGGCGGAAAGGATGGAAGTTCAGCGGCAGGCATTGTGGCGGCTAATCGAATTTTTCAAAACCGACGCTGTTACCACCGGCCTAATTGAACGCAGCAGCGCTATTTTTACCATTGGGTAACCGTGCACCTGGCTTGGGTATCTTCTTCCATTTCTCTCTTTCTGCCTCTCGATGAAGCGTCTCCCTACCGCGCTTCGATCACCTTTTAATTGGATTACGGGCGCGCGTACAAACCGGAAAATACGGTCGCGCCGGGACGAAAACCGCTCTCTCGCGTGTGCAAGTGGCGAATTTAAGGGACTCCAATAACAGTAATTTGCAAATTCGTTATGGCAGAGCGACTCGGCAATAACGTTCTGTTATCGCACCAGCGAGCCGCACGCGCGCGAGCTTTTAGCGCCCGTTGCTATGCGGCCGAATAAAAGTGTAGAGGAAATTAAATTCTACTATGAACAATGTGTAGAAGGAAGTTCTCGGATATTAAATCTGCAGAATATTCGGCTCGACATTTCTCTTAAAAGTTACACGTGTGTAAAAAGGCCAACAATGCGTCTAAAATATCGCGGCGTATCGTCGTGAAACCAGTACAGTCGCAAAGGGTTAAAACGTCAGGAAAGCGAACAGTTTTTTTTCTGAACAAGACAATAGATGGAAAGAGCCGAGTGGGTATGAATAATAGGAAACATTAATGGAAAAATAAAGCACACAAAAGGGAGAAACGTACAATTTATAACGTACTTGACTATAAGAAATTCTCTCGTCGCGAGTAGAAATATTCTTGTCACTTATCATGGAAAATCAAGCTATATAACGGCTGTATTTTGTAGAAAAATTTTTATCTAATATAAGATCAATTATATTGACACAAAGGAGAGAAATCGAGAGATATTTGAATATTAGAATACTCCTGCCTTGCGAAATATCAGTCGAAACATTTCATATCAGCAAGTAACATTGTTGGTTTAGAGTAAATATGAAAAGTTTCCGCATTATTTTAAAATGTTATTTAATTCTAAAGTGAGACATACATTTAAAAAATGTTCTAATTAGACAAAAAACCCAACTCAGAATTTTTATGAAACCAAACAGAATTTTTGGTCATCATAACAAAATCGCATATTTAATTTAAAGTGACAATAACGATAATTGTTAACTTTGGAGAGTTAATTAAGGCCATTAAGGATAATCCATTAATAAACAAATTAAAAATCCTATCTTCCTCGTACGAGTTAGAAATGAGAGTATGCAATTATCATAACCAGAAATTCTGTTTATTCTCAGCAAAATATCATTTTTGTTTAGCTCTTTTGTTGGTTTAATTAAAACATCTTTTAATAAAAGCGACAATGCATTATGCGAATCGTTAATGTATAAAATATATTTTACTCTTGTTTTTATAACAATAAAACATGCTTAGATTACTATTCTATTTATTTCTTTGTTATTTTAGTACTCAGTTTTAGCACTTAGAAAAAGACACAATACCGGTTACTTAATTAAATATCGTCCCTGTCACCGAAATTCGCAGTGCAAATTTCCTCCGTTTTACTCTCGTCGTTTCATCCCAGAATTTCTAAAGACTTACCCAAGTTTACGAAAGAAATACGCAATTTCGGCACGACAGTAAAAATACATCGCCGTAGAGAATCATCAATCGCGAAGTTCGTAAAATTTCGAAGCTTCTAAAATTTTAAATTCTCTTTTTTACACGAATCATGCTTCCCTGCAGGTTATCCCATTAATCGAAAATCCTCGCAGGACCGATGCGGCCTGTTGTAGTTTTTCCCCTCTGTTGCACCTGTTGCCGGCGAAATCACTCCGACTGATCGACGTAGAGAGAGAAAGATGTTGTTTATTTAATGACCTCAACTCGCATCCAAATCAATCATCTCATTTATGAAGGCTATAGTAGATGAATTGAGAATTCCGTTTTAAATAATAAGCCATATAGATATCCGATAATACACATTCTAACTTCTAACCCATACGAGAAAAATATCTTGAAGAAAACATTTACAAAATTATGAGGAAATCTTACGTAAAATTTGTGATCTGTAATTATATGGATATATTTACAAAAATAGATGTACACTGAAAAAATATCATTTGCTTGAATAGTACCAACTAAATATTTACGAACTATAAAGGTACACTCATTTGATACAAAACCATTAATGTGATTTAACGATCTTTTTTATTTACATAAATATTGAATTACTGTAAGTAAATGTGTAGTTGACACTAATCAATTTATTAAAATTTAGTATATTTTTTTTCGGTGTAGAAATATTCATTTTTAAATATAAATAACACAGACCTGCAAAATTGGAGGTGTTGAAAGTTGATTGGGATTTAATTATGTTTTCTTACGTAATTTTTCGCGCTGAATCCGAATCCGGCTGCAAAACCGCTCTATCACGTCAGGTTTTTGAGAAAAGTGAGGTTAAAGGTGTCAAAATTGACGTTTTTTGACATATTTGTGATTTTTTTGCTAGTGAAATAAATTTTTTTTTTCTACTTTCGTTTACGCCATCTTAAAGTGGCAACTTTTATCTTTAAAATATATTTTTTTTTAACGCCGTACGTTTTTTTTCACCGAGATAATTATAAACAATTATAATTATTTGTGCAATTTAATTCAAAATAGTATTTCAAATTAAATTGCACGAACAATGTTATCAATATTTTATTTCAGCATAACGATGACGAATCAGTGATATTTACAAAATTAAATTTGAAAAGAAATTATATATATACTATATATACTATATATACATACATATGTATATATATGTATATATTTAATGATCGAGAAAAAATATACACATATCAGCTGTATCATGTTTAAAATATTTAAAAATATAACTATGCATAAAGGAATCAAATTAATTTACATATGCTTATAAAAATGCACAATTATTTCTAAATAATTATATAACAATATTACAACAAGAATTATTACACATTCAGCATGATAAAATCTTAACTAAAGAATTCAATGTTTTTTTAAATAAATATAAAAAATTTATATCTCCTAAATTTGATTTGTTTAGCTTTTGACAAATATTATTCAGAAACTTTAGGTTGACAAAACAGCTGCGTTATAACGAATCATCTTAGCGTAATTATTGCGAAATTTTCGTCAATTCAAGATGCCATTATTATACAACGTTTCTTCAATTTATTTCGTATCGGCGTATTTAAAAAATTTTTAATTTGTTTATCAATAAATCATTATTAATTAACTCTCGAAACTTACATTTAACAAGTATTGTTATTATCACTTAAATTAAATGTATGAGATCTTGTTAAATCGTAACACCATCTATCGAAATAAAAGTCGAAAAGTTATACAAAGTAGTTACGGATTGTCATAGTCAGACGGTTTATATATTCTATGCCGTTATTGGATAATAAACTTAATTTACTGAATGTTCAAACTTAACATATGTACAATACATAAACGTCCGATGATACTCTTAGCAACATAAGTTGTAACACCATATTGTTCTCTACAATTTATGCCGGGTATCTTATTGGTCAAGACGTTTATATGCTATGCTTGTAGTCCTATGTAAATTTGCCTGGAAGGGGCGACTAGCTTTACCCTCGCATATTTTGGCAGACGTAATACAATCATGCGTCATGTAGGAAAACATCCCGCTAACTCATACTCCATATATATGTATATTATATTTTAATATTAGCGGATAAATAAGATATACAAATAACAGCAGACATATATTGTTAATTTTTTTCACACCGACTGTGTGACATAGCTGCCACAGATAATGTTGACTTTTGCAATTTTTGAATGCAGAATAAATTGTAATTACTTTATTCAACATAATATCGATCGTACGTCGCGAAAATCACGCTGAATAAATATTCCTTCTGTTAATATTCTACCTCGAATTTGCCTCGGATTTACCTCGAATTTTCAAAACCTACGGGCCAATCTCAATCCTTGCAAATTAATGAAGTCTCATTAAAGCGAGAAAAGGATTTATGCCGATTACACGGTTCTGAGACCATTGTTGAAGCGTTAGGATTGTCACGGTTACAAACGATCAGGCAGACAGGATTCGTTCGAAAACGAAAACGCTCTAAAGAGGAACGAGATGAAAGCGGAGAAGAGAAAGAGAACGGGATGTGTGTAAAAAGGGAAACAATTTGAGAGAAACCTAACGACAAAGCGCGAGACATAATTTATCATGAGCGACATTGTCTGCATCCCGCGACAGTGACCGACATGGAAAAAGTTCCATGTGATAATGTAACACTGAAATTAGAGTCTCGGGGATTAATCACGCGACGCACATCAACGATGATAAGAATGCGATAATAAGAAGTGGCGCGGACGGTACTTTTATCCATCTTTTCTCGGAAAGGAAAACAAGCGGAGCTCATGAAAGTGCGTCAAATTGATTAGGTGACTGTCGAATGGCGATAAGTGGATGAAGTTTATTTTTAACAGACGCCGTTAACTGAGTCTGAGCTAAGAAAATGCGATATATTTGAGGAGAGACGAAGTGCCTCGTTCTCGTTTCTTACGACAGGCTGATGGAATAACCTGTTCGGCAAGACGTCGTAATTTCACATTGTATGCCGTAACAGTGTCTGTCCGCGTAACGGTGTTTACACAAGGGATGTGGAATCAGGGCTTACAGCACCGTAGGGATGTTATTCGCATTTATCCATTAAGATTATGTCACGCGTTGTTTATCGCCGCGGGTTACTCGCACTGCTAAAGTGAGCAAATTGCTGGAAATTTGGACGGATCCGGCGATTGTCGTTCACTGTTGACCCCATATCGGATTACGCGTTGGAAATTAAGATTGCATTGGGATAGCACATTGGAAATTGGCATTCGACCGAAAGCGAGAACCGGTGAGAGCGAAGCCTAGCTAAGTCCTATTGATCATGTACCAATCTCCGACGCATAATTGCAATGCAATCTCAATCTCCAACAGCGGAGTCTGATACGAGCTTTGTAGCAATGGTCCTTCTGGTCATTTAAGATGTCAGCCGGCCATATGGATATGACCAATGACTGTTAGGCATCCCGGAAATCCTAGCAATCATGAGGCATGTCCGTATGATTGCTAACATCTTAGATGACGAATGAGATCAATATGGTAACAATGATCAATTTGATGTTGGTAGCGATTGTAGGAGCTAAACAGCATTTAAAATCTGTAGCCGGTATTCAGCTAATTCTTTTAAGACCATCTTAAGTAATACCTTAAAATGCTACGGTTCTGTCATTGGTTTATATAATAATATCTTAAGGGAATCCTAAATAAAGTTGTCTGCTTTACCGATCAAACACAATAATTTTCGCAAAGGAGTTTTGTATGTATTAGTTTTACAGATTGGGAAATTCCTTTTTAGAATTAAAATATATTTATTAATACTAAGAGTCTGATGGATAGAATTTGCTGGGATCGAAAAAAAATTTCAAAATTAAGATGCTCTTTAACATTTTTCAATCCATATGGTCTTTAGAGTAGGGCAGTAGTGACAGTATGTATTTAATAAAAGCTCTGCAATCTGTACTTATAAAATTGGAGTCTCAAAACTAATAAATTATACGAAGAGACTTAGACTTAGAGTTCTTAGAATTAGACTTAGACCCGATTGCACCAACGTTACTTTAAGTAAGGTTTAAAATATTCTCTCTCTCTCTCTCTCTCTCTCTCTCTCTCTCTCGACTTTAAAAAGAGAAGAGAGAGAGTTTTAAATCTCGCTTAAAATCAAAATAACATGGAATCGAGCCTTAGACACCTATTCAATAAAAAAATTCTGAAAATTCTGGTTATCAATCATAATTTCGATAACCACAACTAGAATTAATGGAGTTAACTAGGAAATTCAGATTTGTTCATTTTAAACCAGAATTCCAACTAATCCAACCAGACATTTTTGTCGCTATCGCGAATACAGTATCAAAAATTTGAAAACTAAAACTTGTACCGTTCCTAGAATCAACAATATATTAATTTAATTTAAATATATCACTTTATAACTAGAAAACCTAATAAAAAATTGGATAATAAAGATATACAAATAACATTACAATAAAGTATCTCAATCAATGAGTACTTATCGTAGCAACAGGCTTCTGAGATAATGAAATGGATAGCTTAGAGCATATTTTTCACCAAAAGACGTGTAAACCGAATTGAACTGAACCGAATCGGAGGGATGCGCTCCCCGTTTTCCCAACCGTTCCCAACTCGATGTGATTCCTAAAACTCCCGGCGGGCAGGCTCGATAGCACAAGCGATCCGAGAGACGATGCGAGCGTACGAGGTTGCCTGTCGGCGACGATTTTATCCTATCGATTTCGCTCGCGCGAAGGCTCTCAGGTCGGAGGAGAAGAGTACGACCGAGATGAAGGACCTTGACATCAATATCGGGCACAACAGGCAACCCCCGGGGCCCCGCCGACGGCGCCGCCGCGCGCGCGCTGCTGTCCGTTTCATCCCTCCGCGTGCACGCTATCCACCCTTCCCACTTTTCGCGACGACGGCAACCACCGTGTGACGGAATCGCGTCGAAGGCTGCCGAGGCCGAAGTAGCTCGGCGTCGCTCGGCACCGCTCGTACACGCTCGTTCGCCATTCCAGAGCGGCTCCCAGAGAAACATCTGGCCCGGACGGCCGGACGTAAGTTACTGGCGTAATATGGCGCGGAGCCGTGAAATATTCCCGCTCGAAGCGCTCGCCTCCGGCGACGTATATTTAAATAATTACTTCCTCACCCCCTCGTATGGCGCGTACGCCACCCCTGGCTACCCGCCCGGAGCCATATTCCGCCCTCCGCGCTCCTCGGTCGTAATTCCTTATGTGATATTCGCCTCCACCCTCAGCCTCTCGTCCCTGCGCGATTTCTCGCATCAGGGGGACGAAGCCAGCCGGCGCGGTGACTCGAGGAAAAATTAAAATTCCGCCAGAGAAAGGCGCAGTGGAGAACTATCCTCGGGGATGCCTTTCCTCGCGACTTTCTCCCCGCAGGAACGCGCGCAACTCACTACCGGTATGTCAACTCTCGCTTGTCATGTAAAAGTTATCGCTTGTCATGTAAGTTATAATCTATTATATCTTTCAAAGAGGCAAAGATACTGTGACGAATTTTCACAGAAAATTTCATCTTAAAGCAGAACGGATGACAATTTTTAAACGTACAGATATTTAATTGACTTAGACTGGGTTGTTTCAAAATTTAAAATCCTTTTAATGACAAGCTACTGTGTCCTTAAGGTGCCTACTTGCCAAAACTTTTCACCCTGGGGTTGGTCGTTTAAGCAGGGGTGGGGGGGGGGGGAAGGTGATCGATTTTGCGACCATTGGTTCAAAGCGATATAAAAAAATGTAAATAACAAAAAAATGAATTTTTTTAATATAACGCCGAAAAATCGACCAGCGATCCTTAATGGATTAAATAAACTTCATCTGACTCTCTTACTCTCTTACTGTCTTATACTCTTACTTTCTTACTCTTTTATTTATCCAATAGGTAAATTATCACATAGTTATCCGAAAATGGAACAACCAGCCCTTACGCGGTCAATTCTTATTCCATATTGAATCAATACTTTATGGATCCTGCATAAAAAATACAAGTTTTCTTGGAATTCTTAATGCAGCGCATCAATTCATTTCTCATTAAAATTCATAATGTGAAATTCATTATTTGATTTTTAGACTAAAATATGCATTGGAATGATATGCATTGGAATATATGTGTTTAATAATTCGAATATTATAAAAAAGCGAAGCCACATTCGTTCTCATATTTTATAATGCTTCTCTCTCTCTCTCATTACGCATTAAAATACATATACAATATATGTACATATGTAACATATATAAAAACATACATACATACATATGTATATATATATTTCCATTTAACTAATAAAACTCATTACACGTAATAAATTGTTAAAATTAAAGCCGTTAAAGATAAATAAACAACAATATCGAGAGAGGTAGATATAAACTGAGTTTCGATCTACTTTCATTAAAATTAAAGTAGTTTATCTCTTGATAAATATTTGAACTTGGTTACTAAAATATTTAATCTTTTGTATTTAATCTTTTGCGATTACAAAAGTCGCAATTAAAGTATTTAAATAGTTTTTGGTGTACCCAACCTGACTGCAAAGAGAATTAATATCGAAATTTTAGGTTTTTCTTGATATTAGAGAAGTTTCACAATTTTCTCTAAAATTTCCATCTTAAATTTATCAGATAATTTAAGAAAATTACTATTCAGTCTTTACAAAACGCTAAAGATTTCTATAATAAAATATTTATTATAGAAATCTTTCTATTATACATTTTGCATCTTTATATATGAAAATATAATAATAATTATTATTATTATTAATTATTAAATTAAAGAAACATCACACAATGCTGCAATATTTTTCTTATCTTAAGTACCCGCGACTTCCCAAGTATTTTAAAGTTAACACTTATATCCGTGGATAAAATTATATCCCGGATGCAGGAATATCGCGTGAAAGGTAGTCGCGTGAAGGAAGAGCCATAGTATCCGGAGGGTGAAACTTTATTGCGCGTAAGCTTAAATCGATCAGTAAAGTGGCAGCGCGCGCTCAATCGCTATCAGAGCTTGAGGCATAAATTTGATGCACGCCCGTGGATACGTACGTACGCCAAGAGTAGGTATACCAAATCACGATCAAATACACTTCATTTACCGATCCAGGTAAAGCCAAAGCGATGCATTCGATCGCGATGCTGATCTGCATCGCAAGCTACCACCGTGGTATTTCAAACGCCGTGGGTTATAATAACATTTCGTCGTGTTGTCGGAGAGAAGTCGCGCATCGTAACGCCATTAGGAGAATCACTCTGCTCTTGCGGCACTTTGAAATCGGAGAATTCTCTCTGGGGAATGCATTATCGTAGGATTGAAAACGTTTGACCTTGTTTCCGTTACTGGTTGAATGCCCATATCGATTGGCAGAGTTAAAAAGCCTACATTGCGAAATTTTGGCAATGACCCATTCCTCGTTCTTAACTTGTTAAGGCTGCTTTAAAAAATCCAAATATTGATCTTTTCTTTATTCATATTTAGAAATTTCTCGTAGATAATTCGTAATAATAAATAATTCTGATACGTAATCAATATAACATAATAAATTTGAATTTTGTTAAATCAATATGAATTTTTATTATATCAAGATATTAAATGTATCAAATTCTAATAATTTTGCTAATATCGAAAAAGAAAAGGCTAAAAATGGATATTTTTTTAGTCGCTGTCGCTTTGAACTTGGCCATTAACATTATTAGCTGCACTTGCAAAAAATGAATTATTTATTGATTTTTGTAATAGACCCTTTTTAAATTTTTGGATCGATAAAATTTCGTAATTTATAATATTCATTTTTAGCTTTTTTTTTCAGATACTATCAAAATTAATTAGAATTTGATATATCCAACGTTTTGATATAACAAAAATTTATTATCAATATAGAGAGATATGATAGTTTTTTCCAAATATATACATTTGGTAAATAATATTTAGTAAAAAGTCAGAAATACAAGAATTAATCACTATTTGTACATACGCTCGTTTGGTTTATTTGGATTCTTGTTACAAGCGAAATATACATTCGACGAATTTGATAGATGTTTGATAGGCGAATGTGTTCGTGCGACATTAAACGAAATTTACTTGCCTGCGCCATCCGAGAGCGATGTTTAGTCAGGATGGTAATTCGGAGTCAGTGCACGCCGCGAAATTATAGTCGATGTAATGCCGTTCCGTAATATCGAATCGCGCGCACCGCCATATTCTGCCGTCGTCATTATTACCGTCGTTGTTCAATGTATTTTCATATGCAAATCGCAAGCGGGATTTAATCAGTCGTCAAAATATATTATACGCTCACAAGACACTTAATACTCGTGATAGCCGCAATAATTCCATTAATATCTTCTACTGCACCGTTCGCGATAACATATTTTCTAAATGCGAATTTACGGACCAGCGAATATAATAATTAATAATTATATTTTACCTAACTATTCTAACTACATTATGATTTCCAACCTAATTTTCTGTATTATAATAATTTCGACTAAATATGTAGAACGTGTTATAATAACTTGGACTATATATATGTAGAAAATTATAATCAGAAATTGTTACAATAAAATAACTGTCGTACACAACTCTGGTAAAATTAAATTAATTCAGACAAATACTTTTTTAAGGCATTTAAACACTTTTTATACGTATCTTTATCTACTTTTCTTTAGACAATTTAAATCTTTCCTATGAATGTATGATAAGGCTAAATAAATAAAAAGAGATTAAATTTAGCAATTTTTATCACAGGAGATGTATTGATTGAGTGCGAAATTTGATCGAGAAAGTTGTAGTAAATGGAAGTGCATAGTGCAAAGGTAATACGAATAAATTTTTAATAAAATAATACGAGAAAGCACAATATGCATTTCCCTGCGATGGGTTTTCAACCAAATATTACAGAGATTCGTTGGTCCGCAATTGCATTAATGCAACATTAACATTGAAACACAACGCTTTCGTATATAATCACAGAGATGTTCCATTCAAAATATGCAAAATTTCTGTTGTATTATACGTCATTCTTAATCTAGATTTACTAAGCTCTTTTTCATCAGCGTTACATTGTACATTACGAAATTTCACTTCAATGTATTCATATAAGAGTATTCTTAAATGGAATTAAAATAGATAACGTCAAATACAAAACTCAACATCAATCTCGATTCGAAGCAGATCACGAGTATCTTAAAAAGTATTCAGAGTATTCAAGTTAATCTGCTAAATGAGTGACCGAGCGACGATCAAGAAATTTGTCTTCGCGGTGGCGTTTATAATGATTTTTTAATCGAATTATCGGCCGCAAAGCGAAGGAACCGGCTGATAAATGTGCGCATTCGTCTGGCTCGTAGGATGTACCTTAGCCAATCTGAGAACGGCGCAACGCCGTATAACGAAATTTATGGACGCCACAGGCGCGGCCTTCACGCCAACGGCTTTCGACGGTCTGCGAGGAAAGCAGCGGAGGAAGAGAGTAGCAGTCCCATTGGTACCGGCTGCAATAATTATTATCGAATTTCCATTCGACTCTCGTTTGCTTCCTTGCATACCAAACCACCGGAAGAAGAGAGCTCCGGGTCATTATATCTGCGTTGGTAATAGAACGACCTGAGTATGCGAACGATTCTGTGAACGTGATTGTGTCATCTAAAGTCCCCGAATACGTCACTCAATCTTTGCTATGTACAGGGTGTATCTAAAACATTCGTGAAACATCTTAAGAACGTCTCCCCAGTGTCGAGCTGTGACACGAGACATTTTTATCCTTTCGGCACTAGGGACATGTCCTCCAGATATTCCCTAGACTTGTTAGCGCACAGATCTGTAAATATTTCTTTTTCAAAATAGAGTGTTATGTTCAAAATGTCATATTGCTGTCTACTACTGATTGCTTGTTTGTTAAGGGAATACATTGATGCGGACCAATATTGAATTCTGAAATTTGATCGTAGACCACACGAATGGAAAGATTAATTTCCACGCTTACATTGCTCGCCATATTAAATTATAATTCGAACGAAAAGGTTGACGCAAATGTATACTGGCGGACGAGCTACTGAATTTTGTCAACATATATTAACATGTATTTACTGCTTCAATTGATATGGTCTTTTGAAATAAAGTTAGTGCTGTCACGGTGGAAATGCAGCAAAGTACATAACAACATATTGCAAAATCATTTGCACTTACTAGATGAAAATAGATTTGCGAAATTTCCATTGTAATTTTAAAAGGGGAAAGATTTTTCGTCGATATATTCATATAATTTTTATTAGTATACAAAAAGCATGATGAGCTGTAAAAAAAATTTTGATATTCGAATTTTTATATTTAATCTGATTGAGCATACTACGTAATTATTTCGATAGTTCAATAAAATTATTTTCAAATTTGTACATAATAAAGAATATTTTGTATTTTTGATAAAACTTATTCACTAAAGACTCATTAAAATTTTGTTTTGAATTTTTAATATAATCGATTGTTAATTTTACAATATAATTATGTTATTTGAATATTTTGTTTTAAATTGATATTCAACATTTATTTAACGTCAAAATAACATAATTTATGAATAAGTGAATAAATAACGTATTTAAAAACGTAAATTCTAAGCTAAAATAAATAAAATATGTATTAATTTAACATGGATATCATAAATTTTAATTTTACTTAAAAAAATATGCTTTTAAAATTTTACTTACAAATTGTCGGTGTGTTACATTTTTGTGTTAATTTTTTTACATAATATTTATGCTACTTCCTAACGTATTCATTTTGTGTTAAATGAACACAAAAATGTGAGTGGATCGTTAAAAAAATATAATATTTTTTTAATTTAATACAATAAATTTTCTAACTGTGTATCTAGCTAAATTTTTAGATACTTTAACAAAACCATTATTCTTTTTATGTAGAGTACCAGTCTTCGAGAATTCATTTTCATTTTATTATCAAGACTGGGATATTAAAAACAAATAAGATATGTTTATCCGCGGAATTTATTAAAAAATTCAAAGATCGAGAATTTTGGAGCACACTATATTACACTAACGACCTCGGAACTGCATACAAGTACATTAGCATCGGGTTTATACGTTCCGTCAAAGAGGTGCGACATATGGACGAGATTTACGACAATAGTATGAGCTGTCATTTGATGAGTGAAATGGAATGATGCGATCAAATGATCCTTCGCTATTCTACGAAAATGATTTGGATCGTCGTTAAAACTAGATACAGCATGTGAGCTACGTCTACTTCTTTGTTAATTTACGTGACGAATTGTATGCGAGCTCTTCTCGTAATTTAATTAAACTTCTTCATAGGATATAATGACGACTGATTGGAACACGCAACATGCTTTATCGAATTTTTAATTAAAAACGAATTACAATGTCCCGCTGACAGATAATTCAATTTGCCTTGCTAGCTCTTCTGATTGCCAGGAAACAATAAATTACTCTTACCCTCAATTAACATACTTCCTTTAAAATACGAGTTTTCAATTTTATCTCGATTCACGCCCAACAATCGCATTCAATTCGTGACAAATTATAAACTTTATATGAATCATTGCCGGATATGTTAAGCCATTATATTGATTTCATCCACAATATAATACTGAAAATAAATGGAATTCTAAATTTGATATATGATAACTCCCTTTTAATCAGACGCTTAATTTTCATTTTTAATTATTTATGGTATTGACTATTAGATTTGATAATTAGATTCCTCGTATAATTGCAATGTTCGAAAACGAGCTGTTTATTAACTGTAATAATCGCCGATTCAAATTTCAATTTTTACGTTGAAAGTACTCGTATATACAGTACAACGCACGCGTGGAAATCGGAAAGTTCATCGGAGCGTTTATAATCACAGCAGATAATAACTAAAATTATTACCAAATAAAACATTCCCATGAAAATCCCCCGAAAATAGAATGCGGCAACAAACAAATTTCGCTAACACACCGACAAATACAATTACAACGACATTCGGGCGAAATAACGCAGCAAAATTGAACGGTTAGCAGTAAGCTTCTTATTTCCGCAAACAATGCCCTGGGGGATTACGTTCGGAATGAATCGGGTCCAATTATTCTATTCGAGTAATTATCCGATTCGGCCGGGAGTCGTAGTAGTACGGTAATATTATCTGCAGTTAGACACACATTTTACGGAGTTTTCGACAATAAAATGATTCGCGCGCTATAAAACGCAATTTATCGTCCCACCTCTTTTCCCGTAATACGAAGAAACGTCGATTTATCCGGCGAAAGTATGTAATTTTCGGGGAATATTTACGTGTATCGAGCGGGCTCAAGGAACTCGACGTCGCAACCGGCAGTAATGTATTTTATAATTCATCATACTGCACATTACAACGGTCCCGCTGCGTAACATATAATCCGTTTGCATAATGCGGCCTACATATGAAACGCCCCAGAAGGGCTTTATTACCCACGCGTGCCGGATGACACGGAAGAACCGTAAGAAAAATCGATATGTTCCATTATAAATAATAAAACTGCTTGTGTGACGAGGTATAAACGGAACCACCGTGTGATATTGCAATTAGCTGCCTGATTAACCTTCTCTTCTTCATGTTTATAGGTTGAAATATCTTTCAACGTTGTCGCAAATTGTGCTCAAGTTATGATACCGTTTTAGTTTTCACTACGTATGTAAATAGATTGCACAAATATATGATATAATTGATAAATAAAAAAATAAAATAAAATAATGATAACTTTAATATCTCTGATCTCCTTTACGTTACTCTTCTTTCACTCTTCCTGTTTCGATCATGAAAGTACTGCTTGTGTCTTTTCTTTTTATATTAAGAAATTTATTGATTCAGTTAATAAGATATACTAATTATCTTTTTAATGCAAAAAAATTGTAAGCTAAATTAATCAGTATTTACAATAAAAATGTGTACACTATTAAATCATGTCAAAATACTTATTTGAGTAATTTTTAATCATTCTTATAAAATATGTAGATATGTTTTAATCACTTTCCACCCCTGCTTCTACTCAACCCATCATTAATTGAATTAAAACAAATAAATCAAAACATACAAAGCTGGACAACGAACCAGGTGTAAATACATAAAACAATTTAATAATGTTACATTACACACAAACGTTATTATATTCAGATGTTTTTATTTGTTTATATATTCCGACGTTATTATTTTGTAATTTTTAATTTGTTTCCTAACATTGAAAAAATGACTCGATCGGAGTCGAAATGTTCGTATGTAATGTAATATTATTAAATTGTTTTATGTATTTACATTTGGCTCGTTGCCTAATTTTGTATGTTTTGATTTAGTCGAATCGAGCCATCGTATTTCTTTAAAAACAAGTAAATTAAATAAGTAAGTTAAATAAGTGTATGGTAATATGACATTGTTTACTTTGAAATTAAATAATTCAACTACAGAAAGAAATAAGTGTGGTTATTTTTTTAATCACATGTTTTAAAATGTATTAAAACAATACATTTAATATCTATTATATAACATATAATTAAAATTACAAAAAAATATGTAACATATAATATAAATTAAATGTAAAACTTTGCATATTTCAACGTAAATGTTAAACTAACACTTAATCTATTAATTAATTAGACGTCTCATCATTTTAATCAAGATTATATGTCTGCTATTTCATATCTATTTATCGCTAGATATATATCGTATAGTTTACAGTTGATCTGCCAACTCAGATTTTTGTCACTCGGATTGAGCATGTTCGAAGCCTTTGATCCCTATCTTATTGATCCTCTTGCACTGTACCGAATCGCGAATTTCCGACTGCCTCGAGACATCGACGTTGGAAATCCTCCAGATCGCTTGATTTCCTGAAGGAAAATGTATCTCTGGTAATTTATCCGGTTACCAAATCTATATGGGAATACGCAATGCCAATGCCGAAGGCAGAGAAGGAATGTGGAAAGGGAAAATTCATTTAACTAGCTCCTTCAATTATTCCTAATAGCAGAATTCCATTCTGCAATGATATTTATATATAGTAACTGTTAAAAATATACAATGTTTTCTTTACGAAATGTTTTCTCTAAGACTAATTTTTTATAAATCGAATAAAGATGCTTTTCAATAAAATTTCACTAACAATAAGAAAAAAATCAAACAAAGAATTGAATGCCAAAAACTTTATTATAAAACTTTACAAAATATTTGTGCATTCAAGAACAGTAATGAAAACATGAATAATTATAATGCGAGCTTCTACGCAACAAAAGCTTTTCTTCAAACATAGAAGAATACGGAGAAAATATATACCATAAGCGTAAGAGAAACTTGATTCGTTAAAAAGGTTCGAAAATTTGTAATATTCACGGATAAACGACGATGAGACGGCTACAACGGAAACAATGCGGATACACAATTTTTCTCTTTGCATTTCCGACTCATGTTCGTGATTGTATTTACCGGAATTTGGTGTTAAATTGCAGCCGGCAATGGAATTTACACGCCACGATGAACATTAATTTAAAATTGTTCGAGGAAAAAAGGTATCGGCAGCGTCGAAAGAGAGGATAAGAAAAATTCAACCTTTAATGTAGTTTTAATGTCTCTATGTGGAATGCAAAAGAAATCTGGAGAAGGTTTCCCTACCTTAACACCAATATTCCGCAAATGTATGTGCAACCAAGGAAAATAAATAGATATTTGAATCGTTATTTTCTTCAAACTTCAACACAAATTATTCACGTAAATAAATATTTTTGTAGGGAATTGCAAAGAATGTCAGAATTTTATTTGTAAATATATTAAAAATAAATATTTATAATATAATATTTATAATACTTTAAATATCTATAAATGTATTAAAAATATATATTTTTCATTTTTGTAAAAAGTATAAATATTTTAGATAGATCTACGATTGCACATTGAGTATTTTAAGTCTCAAAGAAATTAAGTTTCTCATCCCTTAGGACTTAGGACTTTCAATCACGTGGTCGACAACGTGCGTGGAATTTAAAAGATGAGATCGCGAACAATTAAAAGAGAGGATCTTTTGAAATCAAGCGGCTGCAATTGGCACTTCCGTAAACGTGAATCTTAAGCGAGAACTTAACTACAGTTGAACCACAGAGTTCTCTTTAAGTCGTCAGAAAACAGATCAGGGAAATTCCACGTTACTCTGTTAATGTCGTTTTTGCAACTTTAACACGCCCGATTCGTGTTCAGAAACTTCTTTTATTCGCGTAAGAAAAAATGAGGTTCATGCTCGTTAGAATGTGGTCGATATGCAAATTTGAAAACCGACGTGAAGGTACATATCACTTATGGCTAATCGATTTAAAAATCCCGTTTAAAAAACCCGACGAAGTGGAATGAGGACAACGTTTCACTACATACGGCGGATAAAGTACAGTCAGTGCAAGCAATGCAATAGACTGATAAAGCCAATATCGATAACAGTAATTTTAGGTATAATCAAACACTATTTGTGTGTAATCGTCTCTTTAACATTAAGTGAAATTACTTTGCATTCATAATTTCTCAAGATGAACTCTTTCTAATTTAATCGGCCTGCTTTGACTCAATCTGCTTTGACTCAATCTGCTTTGATTCGCGATCCAGTCCGATATGAGAAACATTATCTTCTGTATCAAATAAGTTTTCTACCGTTGCAAAATTTTCAGCTTATCATCGATTTTCTCCATCACGCACGTTTCTTCCATAGTAAAGATTGCAACTGCTGATCAACGTTTGCGCAGATCATTTCACTTCACTTAAGTCCAAAGCACGTTGCCGGAATTGAACGATTAGTGGTAGGGAACAAGCAAATTACGAGAGAGAGAGAGAGAGAGAGAGAGAGAGAGATAAAGAGAGAGGGAGAACGAAATTCTGTGGACATGTGAACAGAGAAACGAAGTTCACTTCACTGTCCATTATCCTCCATTACGGAGCACGATAACAATTTGCGAGAGAATTAACCCCTTAACGCTAAAATTTTTATCCGAATAGAAAATTGTTTATTAAGTTACAAAATTTACAAGAAAAATTACAATTTCAACTTCATTAGAGTACATTTGATATCTGTGGTATATTTCATATAAGTATTATTTCGTATAAGTGATTCTAGTTTTTTAAATTTTTTGTATATTACATTAATTTTTTCAGTTATTTATTCGAATTTAAAGAGTCGTGAAATCTTGATCAAATTTTGAAGATACTGCGAGCACTTTTTATTTTTATTTAGACTTTATTCAATTAATTAGATGAAGATGTAGTCTGTGCAAATTCTTCGCGACTTTTAGTCGCAGCAAACTGCGAATAAAAGTCATGAATGTATACGAGTATAACAACGAAATCTTCTTAATAAAATCGTTAAATAAATAACATTTATAGAGAGTAGCAATTAATGCATGAAATGTATATTTGTATAAATAACAATGTAAACGTTTCTACCGATGAAATTACATCTATCGATGTCGTCCATAATTTGAGATACAACTATCATTCAACACTTGGATATTCTATCCATCAAGTTTCGATACATGACTATATATATACATGACTATTATCTATAAAAAGTATCTATAAAAAAAAACGTTGTTTTTGCTGTTATCCTTTTTATTTCTTTCTTTTTATTTCTTCTATCAGTGATACTGACAGATGTTACACATGTATGATTAAACACTCCATAACAATCAAAAATACAAAAAATAGAAATCAAACATATATAGAAGAAAATAATATTCAATAAGTCAAATAATGCAACATCGCGGAATTATTGTATATCAGAACTCTAATTGACAATTAAGGGAGTCCCTAAAGTTATTTATTTTTATCAATGGAATGTAATAACTTTTATACGAACTTTTCGTATGTATTACTTTTACAGATTAGAAAATCCTTTCCCAAAATTGAAATATATAGATAGACAATCCGAACTGTATGATTTTATACGAAAAAAAATTGGAAAATTACACTTTTGTTATCGACTTCTACGTCGATTCGTAACAACATATGTTTTATACTTTGTATATATGCAAGCTTTGTCCGAATTACATGAAAAAATAATATCGTGCTTTGACTTTATAGCGTTTTTAATTGACTAGTGCGTACTCAGTGCACTTTAAAGTCATTCACGGAAAAAAAATGTTGCTAGCTACAGCTAATTCTGATTAGCTGAAATTGCATTAGCTACTAAAGCTATGAAATTTGCTAATACATACAAAGGATTTGCTGCTGTAGCTAATATAAGGACGTGATAGCAAAGTATGCATGTTTGTTACAGATCAATCTATTTAGCAGCGTGAAGTTAGTTGTCATAGTTATCGAATATGTCAGTGTAAAAGAAAATTGTCTCTATCACAGCTAAATATGGTTTGCTGAAACTGTACTTACTACCAAATCGTCTGCTATACAGAAAACGTTTGCTGCAATAATCAATAGATCGACATAATAGCAAAATGCTTGTCTATTACAATGATAATATTTAGGCCTCATAGCTAATGGAAATTAGACTTCGCAGATACGATGTTAGGTATCTATATGTTATGACTGGAATTTAGTTATCACAAATTTTTGCTGCTATAACTAATCTTTTTTATCCGTGTTGTACACAAATGGACATAAAAATGTACATTTAATAAAAATATAGAAACGAATTAAACCGCGAAATATTCAATACATTTTATTGTGCTATTTGATAAAATACACATTGGGCATTTTGTCAATTGAGATATATCTTTTACATTTAAATTAGAATAGTATACAACAGCTTTAATGTGCACTGTGTGCGCATTAGGTCTACCAATAAAAAACGCTATTAAGCAAGACTTAAAACTCTCACTTTCTTTCTTTAAAGCTAAGAGAGAGGGAGAGACAGAGAGTTTTAAACCTCGCTTAAAATCAAAGTAACGTTGATGCAACCGAGCCTAAGAATTTTTAAGTATATAAAAGAAAAGATGGCGAGAAAATTTCGTATCATGGTGCGTACGACATTGATGCAGTAGTATATAGCGATCAGTTGATGTTTCTAAGCCCTATGTATGTATTGTAAATCGTATGTGTGAAAGTCAGTAAAGTAGCGATCCCAAAGTTTGGTCTTCAGTTTAGGATCCCCTTAAAGTCTTAAACTTGCCGTCAATCTGTGGAAAAAATTTAAAAAGCATATTTTACTTTTCCGGGAAGGAATTAAATTTTTTTAAATAAGTTACTAAGCGGATAAATTATACTTTAATGATCACATTATAGTTTATTCTACCTAATGATCACAACTTTACTCATGTCCGAAGCAATACGAGTATGCTAAAAATGCATTTTCATGATTAATTGTAACATTGATGTAGCGCGCTTCAAATAAAATAACAAAATTTTACGTAACATCTGCAGTCATATAACATATAATTTTTAAACACGATGTAGCTATGAACAAAATGAAACATGATAAATATTCTTATTATCGATAAAGAAACATAATATTATGATATATAATAATTTTATGACATACGATAAGATATTATTATATTATGTGACAAATAAATCAAACGTTATTTCATAAGTAAATCCACTCTCAAAAAGTCTCTACTATTTGAAGAAAATATCTCTATTATTTATAAAGAAAAAAATATCGAAATACAATCACATAAAATAGTAAAATAAGGCTTTACCAATAAAACAATTCAATATTATAGAGCATGAGAAGTCAACGCAGGGTATTTTATGCGAAATTATTATAAATTTGTTAATGGCAATATACCAATTTAATTACAAACGTTTCGACAATTTAATCTTGTCATTTTCAGTGTACCATTAAATATACATTAAAAATTGACAATAATATAAATAATTATAAATTTTACATTACTCCTAAATTAGTCAGAATTAATTAATCGCCGTTAATCGCATTGTTTTAGTGTGAAAATTAACAACATATTTTCTCCTACTTTCGTTGAATACTTGAGGAATCAATCATAGATACGTCTTCCTTCTTGATCGCATTATTCCAGTTTGAAAATTATTCTATTCCTCTATTTTCATTAAATCAATGCGAATTCGATTCTAATACAACTTCATTCCATTGTTGGTATAATTGATACAATAAAGTAAGATGATCATGGTCATCAAGCATACGAGTCCCAAATTCTATGACCACTCTCATCCTATTGTAATAAGGAATTATTTGATGAACGATGACCGTATTTCAACCATCAGTTTCAATAAAAGTTAGTTAAACAATCACATAATATGATATTCTAAAAGAAAAGTTATATTCTAAAAGAGGAATTGTGTGTTTAAATATTGTATTGTCAATTCTTACTCTTACAGCGGATCTAAAGCAATAAAAGATTCGTATGTCATTTTCACAACTCGATGAATTATCTTTGCGGAGAGGTATCGAGATAGTACGAATGATAGAGCGAGATGGAAAGTTTAAGATATTCCGAAGAGAGGATGTACAGTGAAAAATTGCGTGCAATCCGCCCAATAGGCGAGCATAATGGCGTTCTCGAGATGCGACAAGTTTGAGAGCCACTCGTGACTCTTTCTGTGGCGCTTTCAAAGCATCCCTCTATAATTTTCTTTTCTCGTCTTTTTTATCCCTGAAAAATCTTGAGTTTCGCATCGAAAAGGATCCTTTTCATGCGAATGTCGAACTAACGAGGCGATTGTCACGTGTGCTATATAAGTATTTTCGGATATATCACACGGCTCATGCCGTAATTTCCGGGAGACCGACTAATAATATCCAACTGTATCGAAGAGAAGAAAAGAGCAATGAATCCAATTGTATCGAAGGGAAGAAAAAAGCAATGAAATATCAACCCAGAACACTTACATTTTTTTTACAAGTTAATAACATCATCGATTACGTGAGCTATATAGCGAAAATATTGCATTTTCTATGTAACGGCTTATAATTATCGATGTAATAATAAATAAATAAGTATATCTATATAATCAAGAGATAGGTATAATATATTTAATAACATAATTAAATACAAAATCCAAATCAGTTTATCAGAGTTTATCAGAGTCAATTATAAATTAAAAGAGCAATTCAATTTGTACAAATATAAATTATCATTATATTTTCGACCTCGCTATCTATATTAAGTTGTTAGATCATCTATTGACACAAATTTCGCCATTTTCAATATAATGTATTATAAACTATATTCATTTTAAACATTTCATTTCACGTGTACGAACTTGAATTTACTCTTGAGTTTCCAATAAATAACAAGCTATGCGATTCAACGATTCCGATCAAAAGGCATCTCCCATATCAAGGGATGAACGAGAGATCGTCGACCCTTATACCCTTGCTCGCAGAGATCTACCCCGTTCACCTGTGTGTTCGACTAAATCGCGGGGTCGTGGGGACCACGACGACGACGACGGTCGCCATGCGGAAGGGAATGCTTCACGCCTCGTCAAGTTACAGGGAGTATCGTTATATGTATAATATCGTCGGGGTCCGCCAGGCTTGTGAGCCTTTAAGCGTCGGTCTCGTGCACAGAAGAGGCCGGAAAAATCCGAGTTCGTTTACTTGTTAGGTTAACATCAATAGCGTCCACTATCGCGGGCGGAGCTTCTACTGGGACTGCGTTCGACATCTCGATACTTTATGTGTAAATAGCTCTGTATAGAATTGTTCAATAACAATATTTGAACAACATCGATATATTTTACGGTATTCAATAACAAATTAATATAACCCAAAACTTCCGTTTTCTGAAATCGTTCTGTGACAGTGTTAGCTCGCGTATATTTACGAAACAAGAATTATTTGATATGTACAATCAAATGCCATAGATGAAATCAACACCGGTCAGCTCCCCAAATATTCACACGGCAACAATAAACATCATATCATATGCATGATATGATGCCGATACGTCAATAAGTCGATTCAGACTGTACATTATATACAGGATACGTATTGTAATGAAAAGTTTACATAATATAACTAGTAAAAACCTGTTATGTAATATAACTAATAATAATAATAATAAACAATATAACTAATAATAGATAATCATACAACAAATAAAAACTTTTTTAATCTTTTTTTATACGAAGAGAATCTTACGGATAATAAATAAATATTTTTAATATTTTTTAAAATTGGAATTAAAAATCCTATTCTAAGTCTTAACGACTGCAACGTATCGTTACGTTGTCATTACGTAGATTTTGTATATACGAGTAAAAAAGCTACACAAATAATGTAACGATATCGTCATTAAGAGTTACAGAATAGGTCTCTAAGTTAATTGAAACGCGTACAATCTACAAGACTTAAAGCAAGTATTTATTAATATTCAAAAATAAATTATATAAGACAAAATGTTGTTATTTTTAGATTTAACATTCCTGCTCAACTTTTTAATTTATAATTATTTGTGTTCTAGATACGATCCAGGAAACTCGATACCAACTTTATAACCAATTTTGCGATTTGGATATCAATATTTTTTTACAGAGAAACAGAAAAAACTATCAAACGAGTAAAGCTATTGACTCAAACGTATCGATTCTCAACCGCGACCATTAACACTGAGGCGATCGGTCGAAGGGCGCGGAAAACACGATTTCATTTAGTTGGGCTGCCGAGCGATTTAACGGAAAATTGTTCGACCGTGGAACACTCGATAGGTCTAAAAGGGTTCGCGGCGAATGGTTGAAGCTAGGATGCGAGAACGCGCGACAGAAAAAACGACAGGAAACGAACGAGAAACCTAACATCGCGTGAAACAAATTGACATAAAAAAATTATAAGCATTATATATAAACTCGTCCAGAAATTAATAGTTCCTCAGATCTCTTTACATTTAGTAAATGTAATTAATTTAATTAGATTCATAACGATTATATAGGAAGAATGTATTGAAAAAATTACGCAAACAGATATATTAAACATAAAGTTACTATTTTAAATTAATTCTCTATTTTTATAGCGTATTATCGTTAAAAATTATATGGTGTACTATTTGATTTTAGCGTCAAATTGACATTATGTAATGTTAAATTTAACCATTGTTTTAATATAAAAAACAATATATTAAGTAGTAGTGACGACATAGATTAAATTAAATTTGACACTATAGATTTAACAGTATACGAATCGCAAAATTATTTGCATGTAACAAATATTTATTTTTTTTTATAATTGCTACAAAAATTATTTGCAACAAATGCAAAATTTTGTCAAATATGCAGATTTGTTTACTATAAATAGCAAATATGACAAATTTTGCATCCATAGCAAAATTATTTTTCTCCGTGCTGAAACATTTTTTTTTTTGTATCATCAATAATGTTGGAGAAAATTGACTAGATTAATTAAAATAGAACATCCTGTATACATATATTGCTACGTTTACTATATTTGGAGAGATCTCACACTTTAACGAACAGAAGTTAAATAATACATCATAAATATATATTACTTTGTAAAGAGTAAGTTCGTCCGCATCACTTAAACGTACTTCAAAACGAAGTTCGTCTACACCATTTCTCGACAAAAGTTCGTAAAATAGCACAGCTATTAAATCGTGAAATTTAATATAAAGTGGTACGCCCCCATTATAAAGTGGGGTGTCGTAATTTTTGACAATGGAGATTCGATAACGTCGGACAAACCAACAAGAAACGGCGAGCTTGGGAGAGAACCTCTTAAATATACGAAGAAGTTCACCCGCGTGCACTAGCGTGTTCTAAAGTTATCTACTCATATTTTAACAGCGGGTTCTTTAGATTATGCGAAATGGATCTTTACTGAAAGGAAATTGTTTAAAAAGTCATAATTTTTGTGTAAAATATCATGATCGAAAATTTTCTAAAGTAAAATCTACTTCGAACTATTACACCAAAGAAATTGCTCAACATCTCTTTCCAAGAACATTTATAAAAATGCCTTTTCAATTTCGAGTGTGTAGCGTACCACGTAAAATTATACTAAAAGCCCGGAGAACCGCAAGCACTTTATATGGCCAATTAAGGGTTAAGAGCCGAAGAACCTTAAACTCTCCTCTTTAAATTTTCATAGTGAAGTAAACGACTCTGGGAAAAAAGGTATCGATACTTTTTTTATTTCAATTCTTCCGCTTTGTTCCCGGCTGAAAGAAAGATGCACTTTGAAATGAAAGACGACAAAGGGACGTGCATATATGAAGGGAGTTGTAATACAGACAGTGGCAAACTTGGTCGATTTTCGCATTTCGTCTCAACCATCTTCGTACCCAATCTTTTTTCCAACAGGACGTAACGGATCGATAACGTTAAAACTTTAGATGGTGCAAATTTGTTATTGAGATAAAAATTGCAGAAATGCAGACAATTTAAGAAAACAGTATAAAAATGAAATGGGAATGTCTAAACATTCCAGAAAAACTATGTTAAATTCATAACATAAAATTAAAATTATTTTTATTATCATTTCTATAAGTTGTCACTGCTCTTCCTCGATATCATCAATTTAATTAAAATAATAAAGTTAAACAATTTAACTAAAGAAATGTGTTAAATTTGTATCAAATTTAGTTTATTATTGATTTATTATTATATAATAAATATAATATATGCTATATGTATATAGTAAACTATATAATTTATTATTAGTTTATTTTATTATTATGTACGTTTATGTGAACGTTGTTTACTTTAAAACTAAGCAATTCGTCCAGAATTGGATTAATTTACATTTAACGCATATGTTTATAAACGATATTTACTTTCAAACTAAGTAATTCAATCAGAAATGGAATGATTTACGTTTTAACACACATGGAAAGTACAAATAATTAAATGTTATTTAACTCAAGGAATTGCTTCTTGAATATCTAAATCTATAAATATTATAACATTTATTTTTAATTCAAAGACACTTCAGTACAATAAATCTTAATAATTAAGCCAATATAGTCAATTTTAAGGTTTCTTTTTATGGCACTTTAAGTATGCATATTCCTTTGCGTCTAGTCTACTAATGTCCTGTGGATTAAATCGAAAAATCAGAAATTAATCTGTAATTACACGAACGACAGAAAATGTAAGCGAATAAAAACTATTCTCTGAAATACGACTACAACTGAAGTCAGCAAAGCGGCAGCATTTTAACGAACGCATCGATTTTTAAGTTATCGCTATTTACGGGGACGGTACGGAGATGAATTTTTTTCCAAAACGATATTTTCGCGCTTCGCAGCAATTCCGCCACGAAAGGCATTTTGAGAAATTTTGTCAGAGTTTTCTCTCCCTCTCGAGAAATCACTCGACCGTGTTTTCCGCGCACTCTGAATATCGCGAATATGACTTTCAGCAGAATTGTTAGTCTTCTGAAAAAACGCGAAAAATTTAGAAAATTGAAACAGTCTCTGGATATTCCATACTTTGTTAAAAAATAAAAAATAAAATAAAAAATTTTTAGCAAATTGCTTTAATTTTTACGGTTTTTATTGATTTTTTTTTACTAAAACGTCATTTTGCATCAGGATGGAAATTTTAAAGTCACGTTAATGCCAGATAGAAACAATAAGCAAATCAATAATTTTTTTACCAGTTATGTTTTTATTTAGTTATTTACGTTATTGATTGATAATTTAAACAAATCTCGCGAGTTGTATTCTATACATATTTAATTCCAAAAAATTTGTAAAACGTCAGATAAGCAGAAAAATTAGCGCTAATTTTTTAGTGATTACTAATAATGAATATTTATTACTAATAATGCTAATTTTTCTACTTATCTGACGGTTTATAAATTTTTTGGAATCAAATATAGAATAAAATTCGCGAGACTTTGTTTTCAAGTATAAAACATATAAACGCGTATTTTGTTTAAAAGCAAGCACATATACAATGTACATATATCTATCGTTTTATTTAATTTAAAGCAACACGTGTTTCACGATAGTATATACTCGCATTTATACACGTAAGGTACCGTGCAGGGATCGTTTAAGCAGGATTTAACGTGCAAAGGAAAAGCCAGTCTTATTTGTCCCTAGACTCTCTCAAGTAACCTCAGAACGGATACGGCAAATTTATTCGACTAAATTATTTACATACCAGCAATTCGGAAATTATCACTTAAAATAGCGATGCCATTCGGGAAGGGATGTACATGCTTATTAAACGTTCAACATTAGAAACAGAGAAAGATGAAGGAAAGAGATATTAATAGCAAAATTACTCTCAATGATCTTTCATACTTTAATATCTTTTAACACAAATAGATAATAAACCTCAAAAATCATTCAGAAGTTGAAATCTAATTAGCGAAAAAATTTCAAAAACGTCTTAATCAATATAATTTGAGTAATAGATTTTTCAAAATATATCTAATATTTTAAAAATAGATGACATTTTAATATAGTAACGTACATCAAGTTTTATCATTACATTAGATTTCATGAAAAAATGTTATCTTTATTCGGAAAGCCATTTTTATTTGCATTTCGCAGACTTCATTACTTTTTCCGAAATCTTTTTTCATGAAGGCGTTTGAGTCTATTATGATTTAAAAAATTATCAAATTTCTCAAGTCCTTCCAGAACAAAACAAAAATTTTCACTTATCTTTCTAGATATATTATATTTTAAAATTATATCAAATAATACATAATGAATAACTATTTATTTTTTGTATTTATATTAATAAATTAAATAACTAATATATCATAATTGAATAGGTAATATTAATTATCACACATAATATATTTTAATACATGATTAATATTTTCAATCGGACAACAATCCGAATAAAATAAATCTGAATTCGATAATTCAATAGTTATAACGTTTCTGATACATATACATTCCGTTAACTTTTTCAATTTTTGCACATCGATTTTTGCACTCTCTATATGCCTATTATTTTTTTGAACTCCCATAATTAAAAGATAAAATAACTGAATGATACATAACCAGGATAATATAATATAATAATGGCATGCAAAATAAAAGAAGTTAAATATGCGTTAAATATAATAATGTAATATAAATAAAATATGCAGCACTTGAATTTTTAAATGTTGAAAGATATAGGAGAAGAAAAACTTTGTGATCAAACAATATACGTTATTCCGTAAAAATTTAGTTCTTCATTTGCGTATGGCAGGGATGTTTTATTGAGAATCTATCGTACCATGTTCGTTGTATTTAATTTTCAATATTTTTACGCATCGCCTGGAGCTTAATCAGAGGCTGTGAGTTTAATATAGATATTGTATTTTTTTAACGTAGAATTCTATATTCGATTCCTATTAGACATAAAGTACGAAATATAAAAATTTGTATATTTATTTCTAATCGACGATTTTATATTACGTTTCAAAAAAAATTATCCGCGCAAATAAATGCATAAAAGATACAAACTTTTAGGAAAAACCTAGTGAAAATAATTAATGATAAAAATAAATTTTTAGATATAAATTAATCCTCAGGCTAGAAAATACCTCATTTATATCAACAATAGTTATTTAAAAAATGTTATTTAATAAAATATAAAAAGATAATTCCCTAAGGCACTATGTAATTAAAAAGGAATTTGAAAAATAATAAAAACGATATTTTCTCTCTGCAAAAGTAGAAAGATTTCACAATAGTATGTTTCTAAAAAAAATTAGCTGTATAGGAAAAAGATCAGCGTAACGATCAATATGAGCAAACACGATAAAGCAAAGGACAAGAAAGATCTCATCATCAATCTGAGCAGAAGCAACGACGCTAGGGAACGTAATCCGATTCATTTTCCACGGGCGTTTTTCATAAACGCGGTAGCAAAGGGAATACGCACACGCGAATCGAGTCAAGAATCGGGAGCGGAAAGAAGATGGCCTTTCAATGGAAGGATGCTGACCCCGCAGCTAACGGAATGCCGATAAAGTTTTATGCATTTTTCATCTTCGGGCGATGAGGTAGGAAAGGACCCGAGGTAGGAAAGATGGCCGAGGGCAAGAGTCAGCCAAAGTCTTCTCGAACTTCGATTCCCTCGCACAGACTTGGCCGTCGGAGTTTCTTCTTCTCCCTCGGGGTAGATCGAAAAATCAAATTTCGATGTCAGCGCTATAAATAGGAATTATACGTCGCCCTTCGATCTCAACGTCCTGCATTACGTGATCACGAGATGACGACTTGTTCGAGCGACTGACTCTCCCTACCTGTCGCGATATCAGATTATCGTGATGCTCGCGTGATTTCATCTCGCGCACCACCGCCTCGCCACCACGCCTTTATGGCCGACAAATTAATTACGAGAAATAAATCGGAACGTCACGCCGGGGAAGTAATCGATCTATGAGGGTGAGGCAGGTCAGGAATTACGCCACGCTGTCGGCGAAGCGACTGCCGATAATGTTTTATGCATCATTCATCCACGACGCTGAAGAAGCGGAAGAGACGGATCAGTCGCGATTAATTTCTCGCTCGTCCAAGTTTTATCCTTCGGAATTCTATCCCTGTTGCCCACCAATATGTTCCACGCGGAGAATTTTTGCGCATTTTTTTAAAGTAACGTCTCACCGATATTGTACACTCAGTGACGACGATGTTGTGACAAACGCGATCTCATCGATGCATCATGTTGTAAAATCGCGGATTATGCGTCACGCGATTTTACGTCATGTTCCAATGCTCGATGTTATATGGCAAAGGCATTATATTCAATCAAACGATTTTCAATCTTTAACCGCCTTATCGGTATGGCATAGCGTTTCTTTTTCCAATGCTTTTTCCAGCTTTTCCTTTATTAATATTTTTTAGTGCTTTTTTAATTATCTGTAACTTTTTCATTAATGAAAATACATGCACGAAAAGGACGATGCTATCTAAAAATTTAGTTAAATATTCATAAATCTGAAAATAATTTTATTGGATCATCAAAATAATTATGTTAATTATGTAAAACGCTCAAATTAGTTGCGAAAATATCAAAATTTTTTTATAAAATTACTCTCGTCATGCTTGAATTTTTTACATAATTATTTTGACGATCCAACAAAATTTTCTGCTTTGTATTTACCTAAATTTTTACATACTTCATTAAAATCGTTGTTTTCATATGCATTTGTTTGATATTGTATAATTCCTCAATGTATGACGTTTTGATTAAAAACAAATTCGTTCATCGTATGTTCATTTTTACGAAAAATATAACCAATTAAATTGAGTTAGGATAATAAACATACTCAAATATGTTGTTCCCGAAGTGTGGTATTTAAAAGTTAATTATTACGGCATGTTTAACTTCTGTTATAGCGAACTATGTGCGAAATGACGAAAAAATACATATAAAAACAGATTATAAAACTCTTACTTTATAATATTGAAATAAAAACAGAGATTATTGTTTCACGCTCTGCATGCGTTTATGCTATTGATGATTAAAATAATATTAATATATATATATATATGATAAATATGAAAAAACCGAGTTTTTTCTGCATGCACTTCGCTTTACATCAGTACTCATAAAATTACACCAATGTAGAGAAAATAAACGTAATAAAAATGTCTAGCATCACTTAACTGAATTTTGTTAATTTAAAAAAATGTTTTTAATGCATATAAAAACACAACTTCAATTCTCTTAACAAATTATATGTGATTTATGCTCATTTCAATGTATATTAACTTTAATCTTAGTTTACCTTACTTTTATCTTTTTTTACTTCTAAGAATTAAAGAAGAATAAAGAGTAAGTTAAATCGAGATTAAAGTTAATCTACATTGGTAGAAATGGACATTAAACCGTTTTTATAACCAAATTATACTTCAATAATTGTAAACGAGATAAAATTATATTAATCGTTTTACAGAATATCTTTATTACTGCTTTACTTTATGCAGAAATCTTTCAATTATCGTACATAAAAAGACGTCAATGTTAATTAGCTACGTTGGCGAAATTTAAAATTGAATGTAACGAATTATAGCGCATATGAATTGAAATATCTCACCTAAACATTTTTAAGAAAAAGAAAGACCTAGATAATAGAGCCGGGCGAGATTAGGAAATCGGAGCTCGGTAATGTTTTATGCATCTCTCATTGTCGATTCGAGAGAGGGGAAAAAACAATGTGATGGCCAAGAGTACTTTAGGGCAGTGCGAAGTTCGTAGAGAGACCAAAGTTTCCTCTTTTTCGAGACAAGGAAAAAAACGATCCATAATTTCGTAGAAGTTATAGTCCAATCGAGAGACAAGAAAAATATGGAAATTCATGCACGACAGACTCAACCAGGACGTAACAACAGAGACAATAAAGAGCAGACGAGAACGTCGTAGAGCGCGCGAAAATATTATCGTATTCATAGAATTTAAGGAAAAATTATATGCGCTTTCCTCATGTATTTATTCTTTTGCATTTTTGTATTTCATCTCTGTATCCTGTAACGATAATTTTCTTAATATGTTTCCTGATTATAGAAACTTATATAGTGCAAACAATATATATATATATAGATTATCAAAGATTCTTTAATTTAATTTATTATTCAATTTATTATTTTAAATTAAATTAAATTATATTCGGCACTGTGTGAATATACCTAGATATCAATATTCTGAATTTAACCTTCTAATGATAAAATAATTTTCAGAATGTATCAATCTACGTTAGATATCAAAGGATCAATGCTAACCTAACTCTTGAGTTAAATAACATTTTGTTATTTTTAATTTCTGTATGTGTGTCAAAATTCGAATCAATCCATTTCTAAGATTGAATTGCTTACAATCTTAATCTAACAGTATAGAAACGGATTAAATCCTTAAGTTTATTACATTTTATTATGTTAAATAAAACATGTACTTTATAATTCGAAATACACTTTTCGAAATATTTCACTTTTACATTTTTACACAGATTAAATCAACGTACAACGGCTTTTTAACGTGCACCGAATTTGTTGTTATTTTCCAGTCCAAGCAAAAAATATACAAGTTACTAACGGACTTTAAATAATTGCAGTAAAGCAAAAAACACTTTGATTGATGAAGCTGTGAAGTCACATTTGACCCCGACCTTATCATTAGAGGGTTAAGAATATAAATCACATTACAGATTACTAACGGGGGCAGAAATACGTCGCGTTGCCTCCGGCCGTCGTAGATTTCTCTCGCTTCACCACTGATGCCACAAATGCCATTTAGTTTCGCCGTTGCGACGCCGAGAAGAATCGCCGCGGGAAACTTTTTCCTGGAAACCGCGAAAATCGATTGTCTCGCACGCACACGGTAGACGCGAAGGAAAACAACACCTCGGACAGACACGAAGGAATAAACCATGAATCGCGTTTCAATTTTTCAAGACGAGACCGGCTCTCGGAAGATTTTGCAAAGATGCATGAGGCATCGTGTATTGTATGTCATTGCGAAAATGACAAGCGCGAGAACTTCGGTGAAATTTATCGCCATAGGATGGGGGAAATGGGCCAAGGCGAGAAGAAAAGATCTCACCGCCGGTACACAAGAGCGTGAAGCGCGCAAATTTAATGGAACGGCTCGAGTGATATCAAAGTTGTTACACACGCCGTGTACGAAAAATCGTCTACTCTTCTCAAATTTTATTACGAATCTTCTGAAATTATTTTCCACAACGAAGCATTAATTAAACGCCACTTTTTGAAACGAACAAATTTGCAAAATTCGTTAATTGTTATGTTGAAATAATGACTAAATGAATTACGGCATGAAATGCTTATGATTAAATTATATTTCGATAAATTTATTAAAATACCGCATGCAACATTGTTTAATTATTGCAAAGTTAAATTTGACAATAAAACAACGCTGTTATTTACAAAACATACGTTGTTATCGTGATATTTCCTATGTAATATTAATATTATCTTTTCCTTTATATTATTATTATTATTTATTATGTATATATATATAGTATACACAAATAGTAAGGCACCAGCAATACTGCTGCTACTACGCCCACTAGTAAACTATTCAATTAAAGAAATACAGAGGTACAGAAATACATAATTGATTACCGCACAACATACAATATTTATATAATTAATGCAAAAAAAAAAATAATTTCTAATGTGTAAATATGTGAACAGTACATGGAGAAATACAGAGTGCAAAATACAGCGAAATTTACAAGAGAAATAATACGAGAGAAATAATAGTCTTACAAAGTCGATATGAATTTTGCAGCGGCTGAACGAAACGAATGAAGCGAGGGGGATGAACGGATAAAAGAGGGTAACACATTATAGAATTTAGTGGCAGTATAAGAAAAAGCAGCCTTAAATTTGGATGTACGATGCCTGGGAAAGGACAAGGAATCATGACAACGAGTGACAGGAGTATTTTCAGCATGGAGAGCAGAATTTAAATTCAAAAGACCGCGGAGGTATAGAGGAATGCCTGAGCGCAAAAGACGAAATACAATATTAACTACACTACAATTTTTAATAAAAAATAAGTCAATAATGCAAGCCAATGCAAGCTGATACTGGGTGGTAATGTGTAATACTTTTGTGCATTATTAATAATAATTGACAATTACAGACGTCTCGACCATTTTGGTCATCTTCAGTGTAACAAATTTGGTCATCTTTAGTATAACAAATAAGTAGTAACAAATTTTAATATTGAGTATTACATTAAATTTCGATATAATATAAATGAGGCACTTTGTAAAACCGAAGATATATAGCGAGTATAAAGCCAAAAATAATCGTCCATGGATCAAATCTTCGTCTACTGTATTTGGCAGAATACAATTTAACTACAATTTTAACAATATAAATAATTGCAAATAAAACTATCATAATATTAATTAAACGTTTAAAAATATTACGTCACCTTTTTTCCTACTCAAAAGATTTCTATTGTCATGTTTATTAAAAATCTCTTTGACAAAAATTATATAAAATCATAGATCTTATAAACATGGGTATGCCTTGTGGCTATAATCAGGGAACCAAATTGACAGAGCGAGAGAGTATATCTACTATTCTTTTATGAGAATGAGACTATTGCGCAAACTCGGGTGTAATGTCATATAAACATGTATAAACTTCAATTATGTTTTATTACATTTTAAAATATAATCGTTCATTAAATATATATACGAATGAAAGGAAATATTGCCATTCTTCTTCTCTCTCTCTCTCTCTCTCTCTCTCTCTCTCTCTCTCTCTCTCTCTCTCTCTCTCTCTCAATATACACCACATCGTCTTATCATTTTTGTAAGATAAAATAAAATAATGGACTCTCAAAATTCAAACAACAAGAAATTAACAAAGGGTAAATGAGAGTAAATAAATAATAACTGCGCGGTTAAAAGTGCGCTATAAAATGTTTTAATAATATGTAAGACAATTATACTTCCTAAGTTCCAGACGTTTCGATTAATTTCCAGGCATCTTCAACGATTCAAAGCAAATAACATACAGAACACATTAAATCAACCCGGATACAAAATAGCAACGTAATTTAACGAACATTAACTTCTTCCTGACACTCCCCTGACCGACAGCACCCGTGTGAAGCCACTCATCTCAATTCTTATTGGATGAGTGTAACCTTAATCATATCCCAAAATGACAATAATCTAAATTTAAATATATAATTCATTGTTTTATGTATTTAAATTGTGCTGTTCGCTAGGGGAACGTCAGAAAGAAGGTAACGTTCGTTAAATTATGTTGCTATTTTGTATTCGGGTTGATTTAATGTGTTCTGTATGTTATTTGCTTTGAATCGTTGAAGATGACTGGAAGTCAGTCGAAACGTCCGGAACTTAGTTAGGAAAAGTATAATTGTAAGTATATAATTGTCTTTATTACATATTATTAAAACATTTTATAGCGCACCTTTAACCGCGCAGTTATTATTTATTTACTCTCATTTGCCCTTTGTTAATTTCTTGTTATTTCTGCAAGACTTCGTAAATTATAACTCATCAATTAAAATGTCACTGCGTGATATATTTGAAATTTTGATCATTTCTCATGTCATTTCGAACATACGTGTACGTACATTTGGTACAACGAACAATAGAAGATTCAACGCATTTACTGTCTCTTTCTATCTAATGGGAAAGACACATGTGTATAGAATCTACACTGAAAAAAAAGATTGGCTGAAAATGGCATAGCATTTTTAATTGATTATAGCAGCTGATTTTTGGTTATGTTAGCATATCGAAATTCTATATTAACATCGCGGATATTAGACTGAATCAAAAATTGGCTGCTGCAACCAAAAATTAACTTCTGCAGCCAATTAAAAATGCTATACCATATTTTATTATTTAATTTGCTACAGCAGCCAATCTTTTGTTTCAGTGTATGTATAAAATATTTCGAATAAATCGCGCAGGATAATAAACAAATAAATAAAAATTATTGAAAACTAAACAAAAATTAAAACTTTTATCTTCGCGAATATCATAAAATTCATAAAAGCGTCCGACTGTCTCGACAACACGAGAGTCGGAATTACATAAAATTTTAATCGGATTACGAAAACGGCAGACGAACGAAACAAGAAACGCCGCGCAAACGAAGCTCTGCGCGCGACACAATCGTGTCGGGGAAAGTGTTGTAATGTTTGAAAGTTAATTTAACAATGCACGTTATTTTGTTTCGCTCGCGAGAGGATATCGAAGGCCGAAGTTTCAATTTAGATGTTGAGCAGAACTCGCTCGGAATTTCCGGAAAAGCTCGCGGCGCATTAAATTATTTAATTCCAATAAGAGATAGCTCCTTTCGACGAGTTTCGTTTTACAAAGGCGACCCATTCGTCCGCCTTGCTGGTTTTCGTTCGCCGTCCGCTTCCGTTCTTTTCGCACCGTCGGTCGTATAATTGTTAATTAACTAAAAGCATCGGAATAGCCCGTAAGTTCTCATCATTAATTAAAGTGATCTAAAGACAAACGAGAGTCAACATGTGTCCATGCTACAAAATGCGTATAATTAAAAAAAAATTTTTTATCATACGTTTATTGACAAAATGGTTCGAAAAATTTGTAAAAAATATACAAAAATATGTCAAAAATAGATTTAAAGACTAACTGTACAATATTATTAAAATTATTATAGATATAAACTGAACCCTCTGGCCAAAATCTGTAACATAATTATTGACGCTAGATCTGTAAAGACCAATTTAATTTATATTAATCAGAAGGCACTAATTATTTCAAGGAATCAAAATGACATAAACGTATAAAAAAAATAAATAGATATAGGAATGAATAAGTATATTTTAATAAGAATAATCCAAATTTGCAGATATATTATATAGAAAACTGAATTGACATTTTTGATAAAGAAATTTATTATATAATTGCGTAAAAAAGGTAGAAAGAAGATTTACATGAGCCAAGTTAATTAATGGTGCGTAAATTCACAATGTAATTATTACGTATATTCACCAATAATTACATTCTGTTAACATGGTTATCATAGTCATCACCTCTACTAAGATCTCGCTTTCTATTGATTGATTTTGACATGGACTTTTTAAAATGATTTTAACTAATTTAACACGACGGATTTAATTATTTTAAATACTCGACTGGTATTTGGACTGCAAAGGATAGAAGATTCGATCTGAACTTGATGATAATCTCACATTATCAATAATCACCGAAGAAGACCCAAACTAGGGTCGTACTGATGTATGAGATTTTATACATACTAATTAATTACCAAGGACGAATCTACGCAATAATTTACGTACCGTTAACTGCATTGGCTCATACAGACTTTCCTCCTACCTTTTTTACTTTATGATTCTTAGATTACGAATCTCCTCATATATATTTCATATTAGATTTATAATTGAGTAGAGTATCCACTAGATTCATCATGTAGGTATCCAACAGGTCTACCATGAGCTCCGGGAAAATCGACTCCAAATTAATCGAAAAAAAAGCCTTGAAATATGGATTTAATGCATCCCAATATAATCCGTATAAAATAACAGAATGTTATTCTACGTTGCAATACGAATATATCAAAACAAATGTAGACTGTCTGGCTAGTTCTCGTCTGTCTCTCGTGACAAGAACGTAAATTATTGTCCGGCCATTCGACAGACGAGGTACCGCCATTTTCCAGCTAGACAAAAGCTCTTTCTCCCCATTTCACTCCCCCTCCTACTCTTTCTGCATTAGTATTTGCGCCAATTGCGGCGCGCGTGCTCATTACTCAAAACAAAATGTGCGCGGACGTACGAATTCGCGTGTGGCGAGCGCAACGGCTCGCGAGAACAAAGGTCGTCCTTAATTCCGACTAAATGTCCCGTATGTTAGCGCATCTCCGCCTCGACGTCGACATTCGGACCGTCGAAATGGCGTAAATTCATTAAGTCTAATCCGGCGCGAATCTAAACCACGCGTGCGACTGTCGTTAGATACCTCCCGTAACGTGTTGTCACACGCGGAAAATTTATATTTAACGAGCGGCTTATACAATTGAAGACAGAATGGCGGAATTAACGTTCCGACCGGTAGGGATTAAAAGAGTCAGGGGAATACATGCACATTGCGAGGCAGCGAGAAATGATAATAAACGAGCGGCATTTGTCCGTCGTGACAAGCGTATTGATAATTCCGAAACGCATAATTCAGGACGCAATCATTACGATAATTGTAATATTTCTCGTTATTTCCTTTTAATCAGCTCACTGCTTAAAATGACGTTAATAATAACATCTCGATCCCGGTGAGAAAGAATCGGAATTTTCTTCTTAAATAATATTGTTTAACATCTAGAAAATTGCCTCTTTTTACGGTTCATTCGTTCGATTCAGCGTTAAACACATCACCACTCGATTAAGCTAATTAACAAAAAAGCGGTACTGCGTCCATTGCAAAATAAATACACCACAAATTTTGTTATGCATGATATGAAAGAGGGCACATACTGATTCTTCGACTATAAGCCTTTATAGAGTCTATAGAATTCTATTACTGACACTTTAACTGTAAGATATATATAAATATATATACATATAGTAATGTGATATATTAACTTTATTTACAAATCGTTAATACACCGTTAAATTCATAATGTTAAATTATACCCACACACAATTTTTTATTTTTAACCATTTCTATAGGTCGTCACCTACTCAATACATGTCGTTAACCCTTCACCGACAATGTTGAACTCTAAGAGGACAGTCAATTTTTTTATTACAAATTTTAGTAGATAAATTTAAATCTGTAAAAAATAAGTAAAATGTAATGCACTCCTATAATAATAAAAACTCGTTAAAATTTTTTTTATTATTCTTATACAAATGTAAAAATTCTTTCAGATTTTTATTCAGACCAGAATAATATATAAGAATCTGTACTGAAGTTTGAAGATCCAGGTTGCAGAAAAAAAAATGACATTGTCGATGGAGGGGTTAATTTAACTTTAAAATAATCAAATTAAACAATTTAACTAAAAATTAAATATTAAAAGTTAACTAAAATTAATATTAAATTTAACAGAAATTTCGATTATTATTTACTATTAAATGCATAACAATATGGATATTGCAAACTATAGAAATCAAAGCCTTAAATGGTCTAGCTGGATCTTAATGTTTGTATGATTCTTATGTGAATTTATATTCTACGTATGTAGTTCCTAAAAACGCGCGCCGAAATAATTTTTCGGTCTTGAAATGCTAACTCTACTAAACTACCGCAGTAATATCATGAGTTAAATTGACTAGCAATTTAACAAATTTTCGATGTTTATTCGCATCTTCAAAACGATCTTAATAATGTTGAATGACATATTAAAATCTGTAAATAATTAATTCTTATTGCAAAAAATATTACCTCGGCCGGGAGTCGAACCCGGATCTCTTGCATTCCGTACTAGCGTCCTTTAGACTACCGAGGCCTTAGTAATATTCTTCGCAACAATTGGCACTGGATATTGATTATTTTAAATAAAAGTAATTCAACCACGGAAATAGATTGATTTATATTTTGATATACATGGAAGTTAAAAATAACAAAATTTCTTATTTTTAACTAACCGCGGATTGAATTATCATCGCTCTTTTGTCAAGCTTTAAAAAAGACGAAGACGGATCGTTCGACGAAAGACCTCATGTTTAAGGGTGTGATAATTGGGAGGAAAAGTAAAAAGAAATTGAAACGCCAACACGTCGAAAAAGTGAGTAGAAGCACGAGAAAAAGAGGAGGAAGCAAAGGACAGGAACAAGACGGACTAATTTCTCAGCAGTGCGGATCGTTAATCGCACTGGAATTAAGAGAACAAGGAGACAGCCGAGATAAAGACAAGAAGAGGAGTGAAAGGAGAAGGGGACACAAGGGGGTACCGTAGTCTCGAATGCCACCTGCTCTTTAGGCCAGCCCTCACCGCTCTCGTTTCGTCCCAACTACCCTTCCGGCATGGCTTTATACGAACCTCCCCGCGGCGGTCTTTGAATTCACGTCGAGGAGAAATTTATACGAAAACTTGACAATGCTCTCGCACACGGTGTCGTTCTGGTCTCACCGTCTTTCAAGTCTCCTTTCCTCGCCTATTACTTCCGTACACGCACAAATGCAGAGGGATGGAAAGTGTCTTTAGCCTAGTACAGAAAGGTATAGTGTTTGACGTGCGGCTTTAAACCGGACACACGACCGCGACTGTGAATTACATTCGTTATTGGAGTTTCCCGTGCCTCTTTTCCCTCCCCGACACCCACTTGATCCTCTTGACACCGCAATGGCGCGCTATTAACGACGAGTAAACTCCGCGAGGACTTTACAGCTTAAAACTTACCATCCATTCTTGCGGTCATGTCCCACTTGTCCGATTTCCGAAATTATGAACGGCGAGATAAGCGTTCTCCAAACTCGCGTGGCTTTTATCTCCCCGTCGTTATAGCAAGACATAAAATTTGGCGCACTTCAAGGAGCTCGAAGGAGGACACCCTGTTACGAGAGTTTGGCGAGGAACCTCGTTACGGGACTTATTTAACGAGAATGCATCTCCTAAAGAAGACTTTAAGTCGCTTGTCCGACAAGTTCTTGATGCATCTTTCGCAAATCTTCTCTTCTTCTCTTCCATTTTTTTAAAGGAAAGAAAGTGTTAGTATCTATATTACATTGCATTACATTCTCTGATAATTTTTATCTCTCTGTTTTTTCTTTTGTATACGGATTTTTATATTAAATAGAAATATGTTAAATTAATTACATTAAATTTAACTTTATTAAATTTAATTATATTAAATTGTTAAATTTAATAAATATTTAATAATATAAACCTTTACAGTATTATCCTGGATATTTCGTGTCCGACCAATTTTTATTCGTGCAAATTTCTCGCAAGTTCAACAAATTAAATTATATACTACATTTTATCATTTTCCATTTGTTCTAGAAAGTTGAAAATATGTTTGCGAATTTTTAGGAATTTTTTAAAATCATTTTAAATATGTAAAAAAAGTGGATGAATTTAAGATATCCAGACCTATATTTTGTGCCTGATACCGTAAGGGTTAATTATATTAAATTTAATACAATTATTTAAAAAAATTTATAGGTATATACATCTATGTCTCGACCTATTTTTATTCTTTTTTTTTAATTAATCTATCCCTTTTGTAACTATTCGCTACATTATCATTTAGAAATTTGCTTACATATGATGTGTGATGTATCTATTGCGAGTGTCCGCAGTATGATGAGCTCGGATCCATGGGTTCGCTAAACCCAAATGACTATACGGATCAGTTATGCTTGCGGGATTATTCGTATTTTCTTCATATTATGGTTAGCTTATACATGTATTTAAAGAAAAGATATCGATTGAAATATCATTACTATAGTCTCAAATGTTTCCTTTTCTCGTTCGAAAACAGAAACCGATAATAAAAAAAATACTCAAATGCTGATATACGCTGCCAATGTTTCAGAAATGCATATCACAATTTAAATTAAAATACATATAGAAACACCTTCATTTAGTATCTGTTTATATTTCAACTATCAAAAAACTTTATATTTATTTAAATAATAATTCCTATGTGTGCATGCTATTTATTAATTTTTAATGATTTTACATTAGAGAGCAGCTTTATTTTTGCATTTAAAACAGCGAATTACACATACCACTTTTCAAAGAGCAAAGACGAAGATAGGCACTCGTCACAGGCGGATCAAAGCCGATGTCCTTTGCAGCAGTTAATACGTTTACGAGCTTCTTAGTTCCATTAACTAGACACAAGAAGGAATCAACGATGGCGTTCACCTCCAGGTTTCCCGTCGTGTACCCAAAGAGCCAACTACGAATCTCACACTTCACGTCTCCTCGAGAAGTCGAGTCCGGACTTAATCGCGTAAGAACACGTCAGATGCGAAAGGACTTCCATTATAGTTTTAGAGTAGCTACTACGAGCTGTATAGAGCAAAATGGCACGACTGTATGAGTACAGGATAACAAGTGGATACATGTGATACCGTCATATTTTACAATTGCAAATCGAAAAAAGAACACACAGCTAGGCATTATTTTTCAAGTATAGAAATTTCGAAATCTTTTATTTATATTATATATCACTTTTATTATTTTGTCGAGTTTCTCGCACATCAATGTATCTAAAAAAATACTGTCGAAAAAATCAAATCTTATTTTTTCTCATATTCTTTGCAAAACAAAAAAATTTTTTAATTAAGAAAAGTGTATAACATAAACTTATTCTTTCTTTCTTATATCCGTCAAGAAGTTCTAACATGTTAAATAATACTTTATAGGTGTTAAACTTAATTCCTGCCGTTTTTCGTCTTCAAAATTAATTTGTTTCGAAGGGAAGATGAATGAATTTACCTTAATCAAAGTAATTTCCTCCATTTTCTACTTTATTACTAATTAATAATACTTTATTAATAATACTTTGATTAAGGTATTTCCCTTCGAAACAAATCAATTTTGGAGACGAAAAACGACAAGAATTAAGTGTAATACCTAATATTTCTAAAAAATAAAATAAAATCTTTAAATATTTTCAAAGTTTGTGTAAAGAAAATGATATTTGGAGGGACATGGTCTGTTACGCTAATAAAAGAAATTTTATTTTATGAAAAATAAAAATGAGTCAAAACGTTACATCTTCTGTGTTTTGTATCTGCATAACCACCTTATGTGTCGTTTCATTTTTAAACGCGCTAAATTAACGCTTAATTAATACGTTTACGCTCGCGGTAAAAACTTTTAGCACGGTTATAAAAGTACGTTGAATTCGCTTTTTCGTTAAATTCTGGAGGAGCAGCGCTAAAAGGTGGTCGCCTATTATTATTATCACGAGTAATAATAATTGTCTTTACGTACCCTGCGTGGCAAAGCACGAATTAATTTGTCGGCGACTGCTCGCATGAAAAAAAAAATCGAAAACTCGGAATTGTTCTCTTTATTCCGCCATTAAACTGCTGGAAGAAAATGTGTTCGATTTTGAAGATTACTTTCAATTTTTTTATCCTTTACATTGATATTTAATGAATAAAGTGAAATTCGTTTATTTTTGTATTTAGAAAATGAAAGAAGAAAACAAATTGTAATCACCCGACTTAATTTTAAACAATGAATTACGAGTATTATCGGAAGAATCCTCTCTCTCTCCCTCTCTCTCTCCCTCTCTCTCTCTCTCCCTCCCTCAGTTATATGCACGGAAACGACGCGTGTCCATAGCTTTCATTTTCATTACCTCCATGCAGCTATTAATTACCCACAGTATCGATAATCGATTCTCACCGAGCAGAGTCGTGAATAAGAAAACGGAGAAACGGCTAAAAATGAGAATAGCGTTCGCTGTTTCGCGTTTCAACGATAATGCATACCGTTTCTTTCGCGCGGTAATACCGACGATAACTTTTGCGATTTAGCTCGTTGATTCTGCCGGCTTCATCCGGCATTCATCGCTCTCGTTTAAGCTTCTTCCACCGCGTGCAAGCATCTCGCGAAACTTTGTATTCTTCGCATTATTGTATGCCATAAATACGCTAAACTTAGAACAGCTATGTATAGAAAAGGACGTGCATGAGATATTATAAGTTTCGCCGAAAGAAATATCGGAAGCGGCGTAAGTACTTGCTATACCTTTTAAAAATTCTTTATACCTCTCCAATTATGTTTTACCTTTTTTATCTGCGATAACGAGATTATCTTCAATTCCGGTTTTCAATTATTCTTTTCAATTATTATTATTTGATTCTGTTTTTAATTGTGTTGAATATCTCGTTGAAAGCTCGCAATTTGTTACAGTTTCCTTGACTATCTTAATCAAGAATAATTAAAATACTTAAAATTTAATATATTAAATTCTCTACAGTGTTTAAAGGATGCTCATTAGCATCAATACTATTAAATTGTTTGTGAATTTAATTAGTGATATTACGTACTCCAGCTTCAGTTCAGGATTGTATTTCAATACCAACAAATAATCGGCGCGTAGTTTGTTTGAACTGAAATTCGTCCAAATTCACACAAAAATATTATTAGACACAAGGACTCGCTTTGAATGAATATGATTTCTTTGCTTATTTTTATTAATGTATTATATACGAAAATGTTGACGTACACAAACTAAGTTTTACTCGAACAACTGGAAAAGTTATGGAAAGTTATTCTCTTATCATTGATAGTATCAATCAATCGTCTCAACGAGGATCCGCGATTTTATTTGATTTGTATAACCGTGTGAAATCTGATGGGTATCACGAGTTATCGCGAAGGGGTGTGTACACGAAAGTTATGACTTGGTGAGTTGTTTACGGCAACTGTAGAAACTGAGAAAATTCCCAGAGGCTCGCCAAGTATCCCAATACCTTTCGCGACTGTGTTCTACAGTCTACACGACTACACTGTATGCTGTACATATACGGGCGGAAAATCCGTATCCAGGCGTTAACGTGTTTTATGGCGGCCGAAAGGAGGGCGAACAAAAGTTTACCGCGCGTTGCCTGCAGAGCGTCGCAGTGACGCCGCGGAGGAGTCCTCCTTTCATCCAACACCCTCCTTCGAGGCTATACTTCCGTCCACGGGTAGTTGTATTTTTCCGCGGACAGGTTACAGCCGCCGTGCCGACCGTTTCCACTGCATGCGCCACTATAACGTAATGCACTTTCTGAGAGACACTTAAATAGTCGTTAACACGCGCGATTGTCTAACTTCGCCCGGATACGTTTCGCTCGCGTCGGAAAGTCTCGCACGTGTGTGAGACGACAAGAATTTATATCCCTGCTATATAGCTACGAAACTCATTACGGTATTTGAAAAATTTGGAACGATTTTGTGAATACCGGTTACATCGAGAAAAAAAAATTGTTGCAATTATAATAACAATTTAGCTGTAATTGATAATCATTTTCGGGACCAATTATACTCTCTAAATCTGAATCAGTGGATAGTCACTAATTACTCAGTGGCATATTTGGCACTGATAATCAGTTAAGTTTAACTAAAAAAGGAAAAATGTTTGAGCATTATATAATTAAAATACTGATATTTGTGTATGTTAATTTTAATTTCCCAATACTATATTCATTAAATGTATGCACTAAAACAAAGTTAGTTAGATCACATAATAAAGATCAGCTAGGTTAGGATTCTCACATTTCATTCACTGATTACTAGTGGCATACTTGGCATTGATATCAGTGATTATCCATTGTTTCAGATTTAGAAAGTACATATATCTCTTGTATAGAACTATTGTATAGAACTTGTATAGAAAATAATTATTATTACTAACATTATAGCAGTAGTAAAAATAGAGCTTCTAACCATAATTATTTTACCATACAATTATAATCGTAGAAATATCCAATACTTTTCTTTTAGTATACAAACATACCATTGCACCGTGCAACTGCAGTAAGATCAATATGTAGCAAAAAGTTTTCATCCAATATGTTTTGATCGTATATCAATCGAAAGAAGCGCAATTTGTTTTCAATGCATTACGAGAATGTCAAAATATGTTATTAATGCTTAATGCAATATATAAAAACGTATCTTAAATTACAATTTTAACCGTAAAAGATAAAATGTTTCATCATATTAATACGTTTGAATATGTTTCATTAAAATCTTTTGCCAATACTCGGTCGGTTTATTTTAATTATTAAAATATATTGTGACTTCAGTTAGCCAGAAAAGTATTAACCTTCTGCAATGTCGTTTATAACGCACGAAATTACAGATAAGTAATTATTTATTTCCAAACGTACGTGTTTACGTCTGAATATCAGCATGTAATCTCCATCACGGCTATTAACCAGATTAATTAATTTACTAGGCAAATATCTCGATATACTGAACTGACTCAAATATTCTGTCTGCTTCATGAATGAAATCTGTTTCGCAAACTTACTATTTGAACATCAACCAAACTGATGAAAAAGCTACCTACAAAATAGATGTGCGTCTTAATAGATGACCTAATAGTTCAATAGCCTAAAATAGTTTATTGAAAAATTGATAAAAGTGAATTTTTGAAATTTTAGACTCAAAAACGTATTATTTAAGAAATCTGTACATGATTTCAGAAAAATTTTTGAAAAATATTATAAAACCGTAAGATAATAAGTGGCTTAAAATTATAAAAGGAACTAATAAGGAGCATACAGAGCCACAACGCCAGTTATAAGTAGCGCAAATATATTCAATTTAAATCAAGTAAACGTTCACTATCTGACCATCATCAGTACAATCAAATTTCATATTATATAATATTATACATATTATATAATTTCATATTATATAATATGAAATTTGATTGTACTGATGATGGTCAGATAGTGACCGAAACGTTTACTTGATTTAAATTGAATATATTTGTGCTACTTATAACTGGCATTATGGCTGTATGCTCCTTATTAGTTCCTTTTATTATAAAAAAAACCGTTCTCTCTAATATAAATTAAACAGGTATATCATAATATTTCTTTTACGCTTGTTAAAGAATCTAATACTCAACAAACAAGCTGACATTACTTGACGTCATTTTGACATCAAAATAATGATAAATAACGTCAGCTTTGTTTGGTAATCTCTATTCCTTATAACAATTTCCTCTGCAACGAAATTAATAATTCAACTAGATCAATAATAGAAAAGTAAGCAGAATGTCATACAATTTTGGATTTTTTTTTCTTTCAGACCACGTGCCTAACAGAACTGCCAGACGTGGCGCCTTGCAACGGCACCGTGCGATTACCGCCACCGTGCGAGGACTCGCCTAGCAGCGGCAGCAGCAAGGATCGCAGAGACGAGAGTCCTCGCAGGAGGTGTCGGGTGTTGGCGCCTATCCTGCTCCTAGTGGTCGTCCTGCTCCTCGGAGGCCTCTGTCTGCCGTTTCTACTACAATCCGCGCCTGCCACGCACCAGCAGAGGCTGGACGTGATCAGGAGGATTCTCACTGAAGTGCCTCTGATCGACGGGTAAGCGTTTTTATTACCGAATTGACGATAAAACGTATAACCGTCGGCCAAAATAAAAAAATAAATATTTTTAATATGCAAAGACATTTGAAAAATAATACAAATTAAATTGCTCGTTATATGGTCTTGTTTTCGGAATACACGATCTCACTAATATAATAGCAAGTAATTATTACAACCTATCATATATTACATTACATAATCATATGGATATAATCCCCAGATACTCGAAATCGAATAAATCCTATTTCGATTCTATCTTGCTTATTAATCTCAAGTAACATTGCTGTATGCAGATCAATATGTATTTCAAACATATTATTCAAGCATATAATTCCATAATTGTGATATTTAAATAGAAAACATATCTCATCGCTACATTACAAAGATTATATAGGATTATATATTATAAGATCCAGCTCGTTGTTAGAATAACAAAAAAAATTTAATTCAAAAACCAAAAACGCGAACAAATGATGCAAATGTTAAAAATAGAAATAAGTATCTTATTAAGTATCTATATAAATTATGTACTAAAATATAAAAAAAAGCGAAACAAGTTCCGACTATAATCTTCATCAGTCATAAATATTAAAGAAAAAATTACATATCACAAATTTTTAAACTGATAAACATTAATTGTTCATCTTACAATGTGGACATAGATTCCGATTATCTATTTCACAACTTCGTTAGATAGACAAAATAAAATATTATACAATATTCATATTAGACGGACGTGAATAAATTAATTAAGAAAAATAATATTCGATTTCAAAGCGAATCTTAATGCTTAAATATTTCAGAATGAATTTACATATCCAATACTGCAAAACCACGTACCGAAATCTTTTTCAGTTTTAAAACGCAATCATGAACAAAACTAGAGTATTTTGTATCTCATATTAAATTGACAAGCAATTATCTTAGAAGAATATTAATAATTTTATGCTATTATAGCATTTTTTAAAAACTGTAAATAATTTATTGCAAAAAATATTACTTCAGCCAGAATTTAAACCCAGATCTCCCATATTCCATGCAAGCGTTTTCCTAATTCGACCGAGGCTTCGGCAATTTTTTTTCACAATAAAATATTATAATTTGCAGAAGAGATAACATCTGTAATATTTTACTGTAAAATTTTAGACATAAAAGAATTTTAAATAAAACAATTTCGCATTGTTGTACTCGATTAGTAGTTTGAGTGCATTAATCAAAATTCTAACTAAAAATAAACAAATCAAAATTTTCTAGTTGAATCTATTATAAATTTAGTTGAGATAATATAATCAAAATTCTGATATGATCAGAATCTCCTGATTCTTTCATTTTCAACCAGAAATATTTCTTAGTAAATTATACATGTTGCACGTAATATTTTGTTAAAACTCATATTTCCAATTTGCAGGCACAACGATTTGCCCTGGAACGTCAGAAAGTTCGTACACAATCAACTTGGCGAAGTCAACCTGAGCAGCGATCTTGGCAGGGTTGACCCATGGGCCAGATCAGACTGGAGTCACACGGACATCCCTAGATTACGCGCTGGCCTCGTCGGTGCACAGGTAAATTTAACATGACATTCATTAGGTTGCTCTCCACCTTTTCTCTCCGTTGGTTGTTATTTCCGCTTTTTTGGCGCACCATCTCTATTCCTGCATTTTAGTACCTTCTCGCAATTTCTATGTTAATTTATGTTACGTCACACATTCATGGATCAAAAACACATTATTTTATCAAAAATCAAAGCAATGGAAATATAATATTCTTTATTAATCACATGATATATTGTAAAATCTTTTATTTATCATTATAGAGGATACTAAAATGTCGGAATAATAATACGTTTTCGCTGACAAATCAGATTCAAAATATTGATCTTGCTAAGAGAAAATCGTTTCATTTAAATAAGCCTTGATTCCTTTATATCACGATAAAAAGATTAACGTCAATTCGCTGCAAAGTTTTCAACAGGCCAAAACTATTTAGATGCAACGAATTTACGACCTGTACTAAGAATGATATTGAATTGCGAGCAATTAGGTATCAAAGGAAGCAATCCAACTTAAACAAAGACGCTCGCCGCGGCGAGCGTTTCCGAATATGACAGGCCAACTTTACCGAAGAGACTTGTCATTGGCATAGAAATGGGCAATTCCAATTGGACCCACACGTAAAAGCCTCCAATTACCGAAACATATTATTCGAATGGAATAACTATGTGCGCAACTGTAGTAAACGGCGGTACTCGCGTTGTTGCTAAAGCGCCTATGCAGTTTCCGAACAATTCCAATTCATTATCGGTTCTATCTGTAGCTATTCGTTGTAACGGATCGGCATTGGCCGGCGCACTGCGTCTATAATTCTACTCGACTACGCGAGCGCGCGCAACCCAATCGGATCATGCCAAACGATGAGTCGAAATGCCTAACGATGATTTGCAAGCAAACTATGAAACAGAAAATTTACTTGCTGTGCGACACTACTTGGCGTAACGCTGATCAGCGATTAATAGCACTATATGAACTACTATAGAGAGTTATCCAGTTCGATCGTGAATTCTTTGTCATATGTTCAGAGAAAAAGACAAATAACAACTATATATAAAGGTGACAAAAGTATATAAGTTTTATATTTATGCAGAATTAATATATATGGAAAGGATAATTTTACTGAAGTATCTAAAAATTTAGCTATAGATACAGATATAAAAAACTGAAAATAATTTTGTTGGAACCTCAAAATAATCATGTAGGTCGCTCACTGATTGCCAGAATGTCGAAACTTCTTACAATATTGCTCATCATTCTTGAGATTACTACGTAATTATTTTGATGGTCCAATAGAATTATTTTCAGATACGTATTTAATTAAATTTTTAAATACTTAATTCTGCAAAATGGTTCTTTCCGTGTACATAGTTCAACTATTTTACAGTTATTGCAATTATAAAATAGTTTGTTCTAACTAAAGACGGCTCCAGACGTGGCCAATCTAAGTTCGCGTTATTAATCTTTCGTGTACATGTGTGTGCAATATTTATTAATGCTGCCGTACATTACCTACATCATCTGGAGCGCTTCTTTAGTACATTCTACATAAAACTTATATACAGTGAGTGCAAAAAGTATTCGTACAGAGAAAATATTTTTTAAAAAAACTTTATTTTTAAAAAGTAAATATCGATAAATATTTTCCAGTGAGAAATGAGTCATCGAATTGATTTTAAATCAATATCGATACGATGATTTCAATACCAATTTCACGTCGATTCGACGTTTAATTGACGATCATTTCTCTCTCTCTCTCTCTTGCTGGATAATAATTTATTCATAAAGAATAAAATAGACTGTATGTTGCTTAAAATTATATATATATATATATATATATATATATATACCAAAAAGATAAGTATTAATTATAGAAAATATGTCGTCTGAAAAATAAGCAAAAATTAAAAATTGTATTGTTTGGATGCTCAAAAAGTATCCGTATTATACAGTCAAGATATTTAACTTCTAAAATCAAGAATATGTGCGAAGCTTATTTGTTAATGTAAGAATACACGGAGAGAATTTTCTTTTAAAATTTAGCCTGAAAATATGGTAATTGTGGTACAATACAATATTTTAAAGATTTTTACCATGCACTTCAGTAAAATTGATAACTTATTTTATACTTTATTGTAGTTTTATTAATGAATGAGAGAGATTTATATTAAAATTCTTCGAAATACAATGTTGTCCCACGATTGTCATATTTTCAGGATAAATTCTAAGAAAAAATTCTCTCCGTGTAGAATGTATTCATTGTATAAAATTGTTAATTAATGTTTATTTTCTACAAATAAGACTTGTTTTTATAGAAAATTTCCTTGTACGAATACTTTTTGTTCTCACTGTAGTTGTCATCGCTATGTTTTTCTCTGAGTGTGATAACTCTTGACGAATCGAGTGTCGTAACAATATGATATAAATCGTCGGCGAGATACGAACCACTTAATCGGCCGCAAGTTTTCGAAACCGCTAAAAATCAGTTAAATGTCTAACTGAAAATCACTAAACCGCATTGATGTGTCATGTGATCTATCGCACACGCCATAAAAATCTTCGTGCGTGCGATGTTATTAAGAAAGACCTCTCGATAAATCCGAGACTCTCAACGTCTGGCCACACGTCGTTTCTCTCAATCGTCAGTCTTGTATCTCGATAAGTTACGATCGTCGAAGCGGGTCAACAAGTGAGCACTAACTCTTATCGGAACCAAGAATCCTACTTGTTCGATCCCGCCGTCTCTTGCCGTCTTGCCGAGATATTGGCAATCGACAGATACAGACGGAGGAAGGAAGCATCATCTACTTCGAGCCTTCATCGCCGCGTCCATGAGGTGTCCCGAAAAAGATATATACCGACAACGAAAATTGATTCCCGGTATCGAGAAACACATTTTAGAAGCACTTTCTCGAAAAATTTCGCCAAAATCCGTGCACCTTCACTCCGATAAATTTTAGTAATTTTTAAATTGCTGAGAAATTTTATTTTCTTTTTCCAACAGATTTAACTTCAAAAATATATACACAAATTAAAAAAATAATTTCTCGATTATACTTTCTCTATGAAAATATCAATTGTTAGTTTATCTGGTGAACGTGATTTTAAAAAAAGGATGAACCGTATATATGCAGTGAGATAGACACCAATAATAGCCAATGTATAGAATCCATTGCGGTGTTTGAGCAGTAGAAAATAGGTTTCTTTGATCCCCAGCAACTCAATTTTTAATTCAATCCGGTAAATGATTACCTTTGAAAACTTCAATTAGCCGATAAACGTGGATATAGCCATATTATACCTTTGAGCAGGAAAAGATCAATTATCAAAAGCGGTGTTATCTTTACTTATAACGTTATTTTTCGTCAGACACACTTTTACTTAATTCTTAATAAAAAAAAATCGCTATTAAATACTATATTCGACAAACTAGTATTTAAAAATCAGTATTTTATATAAAGTAGAACGTAATAATTTATTATGTTTATTATTATTATTGTTATATATAATTATCTTTTTTTTTCATCTTATATTGTATACAATACCCATATAAAACAACGAAAAATAAAAAATCGAAACATATAGACGTTTTAAAGATGTCTTTTAAAAAATATCTTTAAGACGTTTTTTTAGTGTCTTTAATGTCCCATGTCTCTTTTTGCGTATTGTCTGGGTGCACTGGTAAACGAGAGATGTTATTAGAAATGTGTATAGGTATTTATGCTTGTTAGTTTACTCTTCAAAGACTATATTAAAATATATTAAATTAATTGAAATAGAAGATTGCATATTCGCACAACGTACTTTACCTTAATTAGATGATTTGATTGGCGAAATAATTACACCTATTTTGAATCATTTCGACGCAAAAATTAGATATTTCTGTTTGACGGTAAACGAGCACTAGAATATTTATTTCGCAAATAAGTTATTCATCAGATTGAAAAGAGCAATAAGCGATGTAGAAGCGAAACCATAAAGGCACGTAAATGATCTAAATTAATCCGTTGCTATTATTGGCGTATTTCCGATGCTGCATAATTTATCTATATCGGAAAATTTCATGGATAAATGAAATGGCGTTTGTACCCGATTCGATATTTATAACCTGTTACTCGTGTCGAGGCAACACGCTACACAGTGTGTTAGTCCATAAATTTATATTCCCCCGATGTAATTCGCGCGATCAAATACAGAGTATCCTTATTCTTTCTAGTCTGCTGTAATCCACATTAATCAGGCGACGACAAGGGGATAAAATAGAAGTGCAAACGAACACGCTCGAGACTATCGAGAGTGTGTGAAAATTTCACTCCAGTTTTACCGATTTACGTCAAATCCAATCTCCGGGCACGGTGCATTTATTACTGATCGTGAACCCTTTTAATCCTGACAATTTATTAATCGCGCCGACAGACAAGTGATAGACTGTCATTCTCCCAATGGTAGACGAATTTATCGTCGACTCTTTTTATTATTAATAGTTTAACGCTAAAGACGATCGGATTATTTACAATCGTCAGCAACTCTCAGTATAATAAAATATTTAATACTGTATAAGAATGCGTCGGAAATTATCTATTTTTTTTCTCCTACAGACTGAAATCTAGTTGCTGAAACTGTCTATAAATGTTGTAATATTACACAAAATTATTTCTTTATATAAATATATATACCTATATTTGCAAACAAATGTTAAGGTAATCAATTGGGCTAATAAAAGTGCGTTATAATTAGAACGTGAAATTAAGATGTAAAAAAACATACTTTAATGTCAATAATACATGTATATTTTATATTTTTTGGATGTGTCAGAACCAACATATTTTTTATTATTAAAAAAAATTACTATATTTTTATATTTTGCAATCGTAAAAAAACTGTTGCGTTCACATATTTAACTTAACATGTGTTTCACATATTTAAAAAATTAATACGGATGTAAAATCGGATTTTTATATATTAATGATGTATATTTTAAAATACCGTGCAGAGAGAATATTATTTTTTTTACAGAAGACATGTTTTTTAAATATTCTCTCTGTACTTTTCCAAATAAAATATTATTCAAGTTTAAGTATCTTTCTGCTAGAGAGAGAGAGAGAGAGAGAGAGAGAGAGAGAGAGAGTTTGGTCTTTTCGAGTCTTTTTTTATCTCTTTACATACAGTTATAATTAAAAGTTTAACACTTTAAAATTGTCGACGGTATTCTGTTACAACTGCCGAAGATGTCAATTTTATAATTTTTTATCTTTGCTTCGATTAAAAAATAATTTAATTATCATATTTGTAGAGGAAAGGTGAGGGGTATGGAATACTATTTTGTTTTATTGAAATAACTTAATACATTTTTATGCGACATAACTACTTTTTATACAAAATTAGTCATGAAATAATACCAGTTATAGTATAGAAATTTTTCGGATATATATACAGAACAAACGTAATTTTAAAAACATTAAAGAAGGAAAAAAATGGTTGTGAAATAAGAGTGAGAATACGAAATATACTACCAATTAGAACATAGTATAATTTTACATGTGCTTTTCGTTACCAAATTTAATTTAATTTAATTAAATATCATTTTAAAGCACATTTAAACTAAATTGAAGTTACAGAATTAATATAAACATACTTCTCAAAATTACGTGAAGAGTACACATCTGTAAAACTGTCTGCTACTTGCAAAACTGAAATGTGCATAATTAATATGTAGTACAACTTTACACGTTAAATACATACATTTCAAATTTAATTCAGTTGTATTATTATATCATGTAAAAACCACATTCAAGTTAGACTGAATTAAGAGATTACTTTTACAACGCAATAAACACTAATGATCAATGGTCATGTTATAATATTTAAGTAGGCTATGAAGAAATAATGTTGACAATTCTCAAAATGCAAATTATACAAGATATCATAGTATTCAACAACCTCCTACCTATTTCATAATCTCCTCCTTTCCTCTATCGTTAGAATTATTTCTATTATATTCACATATTTTCAATATTCTGTATTGTAGGTATATCTAATAAAAAAAAATTGAGACATTTATTGGAATTAAAAAAGTACTATCGGCGAGAGAGAGATATTCTGGTGTTAAAGAGAAACCCTCAACAGATACGAGAAGCGATTGGATGCTAATTATTAAATCGCTCAATGAGCTGATATATCCCGACAGCGCCGAGAAGGGCTTCACACCTCGATCTGCGGCTATATTTGCGATTAAGCTGGTCTCTTCCTCTCATCTCCGTCATCGATACGGGCGTCGCGCCCGTTCGCTCTTGGCCCGCGGAGGATATTAATGGTCCTCTGGGCACGTTCCATGACAGAGGCAAGCCAATTTCGATCTGGATCAATGGCGACGCCATAATCAGCAAAGCCCTCGGCAGAGCCATTCACTTAGGCCGAGGCTGCTGGCGGCAATCGTGGCGCTAATACGTCGCTATAGAGAGAGAATCATCAATACCTAAACTCTCCCCTTGCGCTTTCTGCCTTCGCCCTCCTCGCATCCTGACTGCGCGTATGACCGTTCGTATTCACATCGTGTCCCATTATCGCACCGTGCCTTCGAGATTAAGCTAGAAATTAGATCGTGCCCCGAGTGAGTGGCCACTTCACGAGAGATGATCGCGTGACAAGAAATTATCTAAGAATTTTCGATCCCGTGTGAGAAAAGATGAGCGTTTCACGATGAGCGACGTAAAGTAGTATAAAGTAAGAACTTGATCCGCACTTCAATTGAACGTTAAGTAGTCTAGGCGGTTGTAAGATCTCTTCTATTAACGCACCGTTAAATATTACGACGATGATTAGCAAAATGTACTTATAATAATGTAAAAATATAATTTTGTTTGTTTTTTTTGTTTTTTAAGCGATTTCTCGTTATTATGTACGTTCTATATTTATCAAAAATATTTCTCAGATCTGAGCAAACTCACATTTATTCGAATATAAATTCATAACAAGTTATATACAGCCATGTGCAAAAGTATTAGACTTACAATTTTCTCGCATTTTATGAAAATTTAAATATCTCGGTAAAAAAATCTCAGAGGTTTTCGATTATATTGTAAAACGTAAAAATAGAGCTTTAAATCTGCGTTTAAATCTTTTTTTTACGATATTTTGTTCCTAAGTTACATAAAATTGAAAAATAATATCTTTACAATATTTTTGTTTTACTTTAAAGGGCTACAGTTCAATAAAATATCAGCAAACAAAATTTAATATGAAAGTATCTAAAAGTAAGCTTTCTAAGCTTTAAAATGCTTCTTGAAAAAAAAAATGTGTACGATAAATTTTCAGAAAAATATCTTTTATTATGTGAAATTTCATATGTAAAAACTTTTTTAAAATTAATGATCGAATAAGGCTTTTAAAAAATTTTGAAAAAATTTATATGATTAGTTAAGCGCATTATAGCAAACATTTTTTTCTCTTTTGTCTTTTTTCCGTATATTTTTTAATTTCGAAATTGAAAAACATTTTAGAAAAAATAAGTTTTTACACAATAAAATTTCACATAATAAGAGATACAGTATCTTTGCAAAAAATTATCATACAAATTTTATTCGAAAAGGATTTTAAAACTTAAGAAACTTATTACTATCAAATACTTTCATATTAAATTTTGTTTGCTAATGTTTCATTGAATAATAGCGCTTTAAAGTAAAATAAAAATATTGCAAAAATATATTATTTTTCAATTTTATATAACTTGGGAACAAAATATCGTAAACAAAAGATTCACACAAACGCAGATTTAAAACCCTATCTTTACGCTTTAAAATGCGTGATCAAAAATTCCTCTAAAATTTTTTTCGCCGAAATATTTAATATTCGTAAAATGCAATAAAACTGTAAGTACTTAAATTTTGCACATGGCTGTATAATTGTAATTATCGTATGTGTGTGTAAGTTTCATTCACCACGCGAATATTCGCCCAAGCCGATTCGATAGCGAAGCATACCGAGCGATTAGTCATAATGGGCCGGTCCGATATATAATAGTCCCAAGTCAAGAGCCCACGTACTCATTACGTATTCTACCTAGCTCGAGCTGCAGTCGCAACTTGGATAAGTTTGCACCGACACTATTTGAATGTCGAAAGAAGGGTGGGGGTTAGTTTGGCGGACTTCGTAACGGTGCTGCCAGTGTCAATGGGCCGGTAAGGTCGAACGGAAACTTTAGACTTCGATTATTAAGGCGCTAATTACGTCGACTAACACGCACCTCGCGTCGAAATTCGAGTTATATTAAAATTTCTCGTTACCAATCGATGCTTTGAATTCCAACAATAGGGGAAGATTGGATGGTATCGAATACTTTAGATTTTTCAAGACTTCATTTTGTCGGACTAAGTTTAAAACTAAGTTTGTGATGTGTATATTATATAATATAATGTGCATTGTATATGATATAAAACATTATTGTTATACCTTTTGATCATATTTTTTTAAAAATAAAAATAACCAAAATTTTTATATTTTTAAATTGCCATTACATTTTACAACGTTTTTGTAAATTGGAGGATGGTATTGGAAAAAAAAAATTTTTTTGAACATGTTATTAATTATAAATTTTGAATGAGAAATTCTTATTTTTTATTTTGAACATGCAAACTCCACACTTATTAAAAAAACCTCCTTCAATGTTGGCACAGTTTTCATAAGCCCGACATTATATTGAATTCAGTTTTCAAAATCCGCAAACAACGTAATTAGTCTTTTCATCGCTGTGTTTATTGGTCTCCTTAAACACTAATATTTTTTGCGACATTCACTAACATTTTATTTCTTTATCTTTATGCTATTAAAAATTAAATTATTTTTACAACATTAAGAAAAATCTCAATTTTTTAATATAAATTAATTTGAAGTGTTTAAAATTAAGATAATTTACGCAAAATTTCATCGTAATTGTCTGTTTACGTTAATGATGTTTAATTATATTCTGTAAATAAATAAATAAAAATTTTGTTTATTTACAGAACAAATATTTTACAAAACTAATTTCTGCATCGCAATGAAATATTATATTATATTATAAATTATCTTGAATATATGTATATTTAAAGTATTTAAATTTAAAAAATTCAGATTTATTCATTATTTTAATATTTTCATTAAAGCACACATATCTATTTCTTATTGAAATAATTTGTTATTCATGTAGAAAATCGCCGCTAAATTTGTTTACTACTTTCAAATGCAATTAATATAAAACTAATTTCTTCATAATTTTTTGAATGTTTTAAAAATATGTCTAATACATCTTTAATGATGTTATTGGTTAGTGAAATTAACTCCGTGCCGACATAAACAGTAGCTACACAACAAAATGAATAATAACTCACAAACAATACTGTTTCTATTTTCAACATAGAGATGTTACGCATAGATTATTAATTGAAGTTAGTAAGTGTTGCCACACGAATCTAATATTTTAAACAATCCTTGTTCCATATCGGTCAATATTACCCAACCTTTTGTAATATAAATTTTGAAAAAACTTTGAAATTTACAAGGCAGAAGCCGTAGAATTAATTTGAACAAAATATTCATTTATCTTTCTTTATATTATATTACCGCAAATATTTTACACAAACGTGTTTATCGAGTTTTAAAGTTTCATAACTAAAATTCTGGTTATAAAACTTTTCATATTATAACCAGAAACTATTTTCAGTGAAAAATCATTAAAACGCGAGCTACATTTATACATGTGTACGTACGACCAAAATGGAATGCTTCTTCCATTCTTCATGAGATGTTATTCATTTAGAACTTCTTTTTTATTTTTGTAAATAAATGTATAATAGTAGATATACATATAATATTTTTAAAATTTTTATTTTTATAAGATTAAGATATAAATAAATCACTTGTAAACGCATACTGAAAAAAGGTTCGGCTAAAAAAAACGGTCGTCACAAATCGAAATTTTACAGATATATCTGCACTTGAAGTAACTTCATTTACTTCTCAATAAGATACTTTCATAACGATGCAAAATTACAGGTATGAAATTATTCAAAGGTTTCATTCCGGCATATTGCAATCGTTGAAATTGCCCTGCCAGTTGTCACCTTGTCACAATTCCTCGTCCACGTTCGACTTAATCTTTTTGTGCCTGATCCTGATCAGCTAATAAAAATGTAACGCGAGCTTTCCTCTGGGAACTGACTGTTGCAGCCTCGGTAAACTGTTGATTATTGCTAATACCCTCTTTACTATTAATTCCCTCGTTCGCACAACTTGTGGCGGATTAATCGCGAACCATTCGTGCTTCGTTAATGAAACATTGTTGCCAATTTACGAAGAATTAGTAAGCGACTTAATTAGAAACTTTGCGATTTTATTATTGATAATATTCGCCCTTGCCGGATGGAATTTTAAACACTGGCGAAAAGTTCGATATGTTCGAGAGAAAGAGGCTGCTTTACGATTAAATGCACTTAAACTGTGAAGTATCATGCTTCGCTGTAAAGCAAGTTTATAATCTTATATAACAACTATTCTCGTTCCCAACGAAACGCTTAATACTTAATAATAATTCGTTAAAGTCTTGACTCGCGTGAAAAAGATAAATTTCTTTTATCAATTATGACATTCTATATTATACACTGAGAGGAAGAAAATAGTTGTGGCAACTATAAAATACAACTCTAAAATTTAAATACATGTAACTAGTTTAAAAAGTTAGTTTAAAAAGTAATAAGAACTAAAGTAATACCGAATACCATAAAAATATAGTATTGTACTGTAAAAATGTAGTATTCAGTACTACTTCAGTTCTTAATATTTTGTAAAACTAATTGCAAATACTTAAATTATTAGAGTTGTTACTTTAGTAGTTGTCCAAACTATATTTTTCTCTGTATTAATTTATTGAATTAATTAAGAACAAATGTGGGGAAAATTGAATTAAATTCTCAAAATCGTTACCCTTGAAATAAGTAATTAAAAACTGAACCAATCAGAGTAAATGGTACGATTAAAGATGTCAATCCATCAATCATATATTGGATCACAGGAATGAGAATGACAGCCAACCCGTCACTTGTCCCTCTTGTTACCTGTCTCTCACTGAATTTGTACGACCGCCTACAGCTACGTCCCGTACGTTATTGTCCAAATCATGTTACTACTAGACTGCATTATATTTGACGAAATTTTAAATATGCTATATTACTTCTTTAACTTCTATTATATATCATATATTATATATTTATTATTTATTACATATTATCTATTACATATTTCGAAACAGCAGTTAAATAAAATTCTTATAATCCTTTTCGAAAAATTAATCTACTAACCAAAATTTTTTCATATAATTCATGATAAATATAGCCTAATTAAATTTCGATTAGTTCCATTAATTTAATTATAATAAAAATGGGTTTAAATATCGGTTTGTAACAAATCTATCTACATAGCAGAAAAGTACATAGCAGAAAAATCGATAAAGTATCAAAGTTGCACGATACAATGATAATATCAACCGAATAACAGATGTCGATACGTCAATCACTTTTGAAAATTGTCAGAATTTAGTCTGTCTTTATTCACCTTTGGTCTCTGCAAGAAGACACTTGAACATTATAAAGATGGATTATCTTCGATAAACAATAGCTTTCAAACGATATTTCATTCATTGTCGAATAAACAGACGTAATGTATTCCAATTATTATCGAACATTTATGCATTAAATATGCATAACAATCACTAGTGACATTGATTATCTATTGTAACAATTACAACTTAAAATGAGTATTAACTGATTATCTACTTGACATTTTTCATATAATATTAAACGTTATATGCTTTAAATCTTTTTAAATAAATATTTTTTCTATATTAAAAATTTAATTATAATTTTTTCTACATATTAATATGTAAAAAATGTAAAAAAAACGTAATAAAATAAATAATAGGAGAAAGCTTTAAAGTCTAAATAAATTATTTATTATATTCGCAATGTCCGTTATACCACGCAGGGCGCGATTTAATCTAACATCAAATGTCAGAAATACCAGTCGTCGCTGATTGCGATCGAAAGTTCACGCTGCGAGCTTTCTTTCATCTTGTTGTCAATCGTCGACCGCGCATGTTTATCACGATTCGCGAGGAGGGGAATCGTAACCGATTGCGATGCGAAGTTTTGCGAAAGTCAGTGGTGGAGCGGCGACAGGTGTCGATACGTCAATCAGTTTGGATTCGGATCGATAGGATTCGGCATACGCGTCTACGTTCTCGGGCGATGAGGAACGTAACGCGGTATGAGAATAGTGGACGGGGAACGCGAATTGGTCGTTATTACGAGAAGGGTATTATATCGGCGTGCGGTGCTGGTGTACGCAGGACCGATTTACGCGGATCCGTTTATAGCGAACGCATGGCGGTGCTATGTTGGTGGACCACTATCATAATTAGGTCATATTGGATAATGGCGCTGCACCTGGCTATTCCGTGAGAACACAGACCTCCCGTATTCCCCGGCGGTATTCCCGAAAAGATGCATACCTGATCATCGCGGAGGCTGTGCGCCTGGCTTAATTTGCATTCATAGCATAGAGGATGGGTAATTAGACGGTCAGATAGAGGTGAAATTAAATTTCTCGGAAAAGAAAGTCGATATTTAATTTTATGACGGACAAAATGCCACTATACCGGCACTTCTCGTTACGTTTTACATCCCGTTACATTCCGTAGAAAAACCTATCTTTTTACATACGCGATTTATTGACACATGTGTATTATATTTCAATTTGTTTGACTTTAACTTGACGAGGGAACACTGCGCGACAGTTTGCCAACATTTACGATTAATTGCTACGATGAAACTCAAATGAACTATGACCGCCGTATAACAACTCAACTGATTGATTGTGATTTTAATAAGTAAATGGGGCGCTGATTTACTTAAATATCTTAAAATATAATCTTTAAATATGAAAATAGAATACCAATTACAAATATTCTGTCTATAGAATGCATTCATTAAAAAAAATTCCGAATACAATACTATCATAAAATAAAATTAATATAAAAACAATTATATTTGTTGTTAAAGAGGAAATATTTTTTTAATGGAAAGTTCATAAATCTAAAAAAAAATGACATCGGTTTTGTGCCAAATATTATATGCTAGCATTATGCGTTATAACATTGGATAAAGATTTATTAAAAACCTAAGAATAAATAAATTTAAATTTATGTGTTGTTCTTGTCTTAAAACATCTTATTTAAGAAGAGTGAACAGAAATTAATGATCTAATCTTAATATTGTTTTTATATTGCATAAAGTTGCAATAAGTTTTGTCCTTTATAAAATTAAATATTAATTATATTTTTTCTCGTTATCGGAAATCCTTTTTGAAAGAGTACTCGCATAACAAGCTGTTTTATAATATAATATATTATAGGACCGTACATGTGATAACACAAACTATAGAAATCAAAGCCTTAAATGTTCTAGCTGGATCTTAATGCTTGTATGATTCTTACGTGAATTCATATACTACGTATGTAAGCTGTTTTATTTAATAAATATAATTTTACAGCGCATTTTTACAAAGCAACAATAAAATAAACAAAAAAAGCTAATACGAGCAGCGAAAAATAAATAAATGTAGCTTACTATAGAAAAACATCAAAGGAACAGTTTATTTGGCTGAAGAAGACTATTTCATTTCATTTTCAAGAAGACTATTTCGCTTTATTTGAACTACTTCAAACTCAGACGTACCATTAACAGCGAATTAGCAAAGTGCTATTTCTTCTTTCTCGTTCATGGAAACTAATCGAAATTAGTGATTATTTTTCTGCTGTTCCTCCTACTTCCTATTCGAAAAGTGCTAACGAACATGTTTTATCGCGTGCCGTTTAAAAAGGGTATTATTGATTATCTGGGCTTTCTGCCAAAAGGTTCATTTCCGGCATCACGCGGAAGATGACTTACGTCGATCGTTTTCAAACTCGGATAGGAGACATCGTGATCGAAAAGGACGCGCGACATTTTTTCCAACGCGAAATGGCTCACTCTCGTTACATAAACGCGGAATAACAGCGACGAAAAAATTCCCCTCGTTTACCAGACGCTGAAACGGGAAAGCATATGAACGAGAGAGGTCTTTTCATCGCTATTATTTCTCCTGCCTATGCAACCGGGGCGAGCCAAATCGTTGTTTACCCCGATCTGTAACTTGGCACCGGAGCCATCCGCTTTAAGATCGCAAATAAAATTCCGCGTGCCGGTGAAATTCGATTTTCGGTTCTTTCTGCCGGGAGATATAACAAGGTTCCAGACGGGACGTAAGAAATATGGAGACTCAGAATTTCTAATTCTTTTCTTATCTAATTTTCTTCTGCTCTGAAAGACCCGACCGAATCCCAAATGAAAAGCAGAAAAATATCTCTTCTCAACGATTTCAGAAAATAGCAAATTTATTTTTCTCTCGTTTGACTCGAATTACGATCCGTATCGGCCGGTTCATTTATAATTCTTGTAAACTAACTCTTTCGAAATAGTTTCCAAGTAGATCGCAAAACCGTATACGTTTCAATAGCGAAAACTTTTCTCGCAAGAGAGAAAAATCGGTTTGCTTTATATTCTTATACAGTAACGGGCTATTATTCGTACGGGAATCGTTCAAGTAGACAATATATTGTGCTACTCTACAGAAAATCAGGTATGCACATGGAATTCGAGGCGGATAAGGTCTGCGTTTCAATGTACTCCTGGACGGTAATTCGAAGCGGGTAAACATCGTCGAAAGGGTAGGTTAGCAAAAAGAGATGGCAGTTTCCGCTATCCCGAAATTTCCACGGCTTTCATGCCTGACATCTGCCTCTCTGCAAATTTATTTGTACCAGATATGTTACTTTCTCGTCGCTTATGAGAACTAGCTTTTCAACCCAGTAAGACATCGTTTAATAAATGACCGAACTTGTAGAAATAGTCAAAACAGTATGCAGAGCATACGAAGAAGAAAGATTCTCTGCAAATATTACACGCTTCAAAACAAAATCGTGAAATTGAACTAGTTTTTCATCTTTGAAATAATATAGGTAATACTACAAGAACCATTTTTTTTTTCACATATTAGAACTCAGTCGAAACATCGGTTTTGCTCTCTCTTTGTAAAAGTTAGATAGGCGATAGACTCGTCAGTACATCAAGCGCAGATGCATCCAACGGACAAATAATCGTGCGTAGCGAGTATCAACTGCGCTATTGGCTTAGATATTCAACAGAAGCAGAGATGGGCATGTATTTGAAATACTTTTATTTGAAAAACAGTATTAGTAAGATAATTATATTTTGTATTTTGTGTTTGTTCGGAGTACCCGAAAATATTTTGTATTTTGTATTTCATGGGAGCATATAAAAGTATTTTGTATTGTGTATTTCAAATACTAACATTGATATAATCAACCTTATTATTTGAATTACAAGATACAAAAAGGTTTCAATTTTAAATACAAATATTAAATACAAATACTTTCGATTTTAAATACAAAATACGTAAGATTTTAGATACGTTTATTTATATTTTAGATACGACAAAATACGTTTAGATTACGTCGCCTGAAAGAAAGACGTTGTTTCCTTAGTATACCGATTATTGCGAAGAATATTACTAAGGCCTCGGTAGTCTAATGGCTCAGGACGCTCGTACGGTTTACAAGAGATCCGGGTTCAAGTCCCGGCCGAGGTAATATTTTTCGCAATAAATTTATCAATAGTTTTTATAGACTAACATCTTTATAATATATGATGCTTGATGGTAGCATCAAATTATTAAAATTGCTTGTCAATTTAATTCGCGATTATTAGAGTAGTTTTAATTGCGTTTATTTAATCCGGAAAAACAATTCGGCGCGCAGTTTGAAAAAAATTACAATATGGTTTATATGCAAGTACATATATAGTATATATTAGTAATTCAAGATTGAATTATTTAAAGCAACGAAGATCCAGCTCCGACCGTAATAGGCAGTTACATTCTAGTATTAATTGAGTTTCACAAAATACATAGTACTTTTATGTGATCCGTTAAAACAAAAAATTCAAAATTTGCATATATTGTGTTTTAAATAAAAGTATTTCAAATACATGCCCAACTCTAAGCAGAAGAGAAGGAGTCTTAACTGCGACCCTGGTATTCGTATTAATACACGTATCAATCATGCGATAATTGCGTAATATTTCAGTTTTGTGAGTTTGCGAATAATTTTGGTCAAATTTATCGATAATCTACATTGAAAATAACCTCGTCGGAGGTGGAAATGTCTGCTTAGTAATTATTTACATAATTGACAAAGGCTCGTAGCTCCTTTAATTTTATTTGTTTTTTTAAAAACGTTGAGCCGCTTCGATTCTTCATAATTTTAATTTTATAATCGTATAATTATATTCATTCGATTGTGTAATTATAATACTCATGATTAATGAATTTTTAAATATTTTAATATATGTAATAATTTTTCAAAGTAGTTATTCTCTTTCCTAATTTTAAACTACTGCATAATTTGAGATTATTACATCGACAATTTAATAATAATGATTAAAATCATTTGTATGAAGGTTGCCAAATTTATCTCAATTATTTTGTATGCAAAATATGTCGGACGAACGATGAATTTTGTTATACATATATGCAGCTTTTTGAAATTTAAATAATTTGCTTCACCAAAGAACACCACAGTTGCACAATTCAAGTTTGCAATCTAAATTCCAGTTCTCCTCTCGGATATCCGATTCATAATTCATCTCCATCTCCGTAGCGTAATTCATAAGACGGTATGTATACTATCGTTTTACACAAAACGAACTAGGCGAGCCCGTGTTTGCGCGATCTCGCAGCGATGGAAATCCGAAATTAGCGAAATCACCTTATGCGGAAACACGCGCGCGCGATTGCTCGTTCGCACTTGGATCGTTTATTAACCAAATACAAAATTAGAAATCACTATTAGACGCCTACGTATAATCCGAATATCAAATATTTCAACCCTTACTTTATATATGATATATGTGAACAAATTAGAGAATTTATATTGAAGTTCATTAAATTTTATAATTTAAATTAATTTTGAATTCAACGTCATGTTACTTTATACGAAACAAATAAACATAATAAATAAATATGTATATTACAATGTTCAACACATATATTTGAGAATATTGTATATTTAATATCACAGAGGCAGCGCATTCGGAGCGTTGAATGGACTTTCCTTTCAATATCGAAAAATTCAGCTTTCTCTTCAGCATCGCAAAATTGCACTTTCTTTCTGGTATCGAAAAATTGCGCTTTCTTGCAGCATCGGGAAACGTACTACAATGTCTGTTCGTCCGAATGCATTGCGCATCAAGCACGATAGACTCGTCAGTACATCAAGCGCAGATGCATCCAACAGACAATGTACTGTATGCAACTGTAGGGTTGCTATAGAGATGACGTACAGAAATATGGCATAATTTGAGGATATGTCAAATAATATTGAGAAAAAAACTATTTTAATATAAAACTAAATGTTCTTATTAATCCTACTGGTCTATTATTGATATCCTTACTAATATCCTATATTATTTTATTAAAAAATACAATATAATCAGCAAAGATTTTAGTTATAAATAATAAGAGTCGTAACAAGGAGCATATAAGCCTAATACTGGATGTCTTTGCCTAATTTTCTTTTATTTCAAAAATAATATATGTATTTATAACGTTTTCGACCATTTATCTGTAACTGATTACAGCGAATGTCAAATTGTTGATGGCAAGTAATTTTATATATTGAAGATGACCAAATAAATAGTCGAAAACGTTATAAATATATTATTTTTTAAATAAAGAAAAATTAGACAGACATCCAGCACTAGGCTTATATGCTCCATGTTACGACTCTTATTATTAAAAAATTTTTTCTCTGGCATTTGTTGACATTGTCACTTAATATATTAAGATATTTTTTCTATTAAATTTTTTTATTTTGCAGAGCCTTTTAACCACATTGACCCAATAAACAATATAATCATATAGTAAATTTGAACAGACCAGGAGGGTTAAAAGCACAACATCACAACGATTTACAGAGACATCGACAAGTATTTTAAAGTAAAAATAAAAGTATCGTTAGTATCATCAATATTCTTATAGGAGAAAGAAAGAAATTACATGTATCCATTAAACATTCGTTTTCGAGATTAGTATCAAGATATCGTAGAAAGCGAGACAGAGAGTCAAGATACGTTCTATTAGTATGAATAGATTTATTAAATGTTCCGTGAATATTTAAATCTTATCATAAGAAATAGAAATAATATTGCTAGTTTTATTATCGTCAATTTCTCAAATTTTTCGGTAAACGAGAATTATATATGCGAGGTACTTTTCTTCTGTCTTTACAAGTCTCGTCATATCTCACGAAAAGTTGACAACATTCTCTCGTTTAGTTTTTTTTTACCACGTATGTACGTATAACTTTTTTTATGAAAGATAAAAAACACTCATCGTCACGTTATTACTAACGGAGGCAATCTCCTGACACCTACAGATTTCATAATTTTATAGCATACTCCGCTTTGTGTCGTTGCCTGAGCATCGTGTTTTTTTATAGTGCTATGATATACAAGCCCCTGGCTATCGAGCGACGCTAGAAGAAAGGAAGAGCGTTTGATATATGATATGAATGATTCTCGTTCAATTATACGAGCGAGAGAAAGCGAGCAATAGATAAAGCCGAGAGCTCGTTGCGACGATAATAATCGCTCGTTCGCTTCAGCGAGAGGTTCTGCGTTTTACGCGATTATGTCGTCGGAGCGTAAGAAGCCGTTCTGCAAACTCAATGCGCGACGTAAAGAACATAAAAGCACGATCATAAAACACACGCATGACTCTTCGAATTTCTTGAAAAATTTCCTCAAAAATTTGTATATTCGATATGATAATATTAACCCTGCTAGTCCGCTCGGAATTATTTGATCCAAAATATAAAATTTATTTCCAAATATATCATTTAAAAACTTTTCTCTGATATGTCTTCGTCTGATAATATAAGATCTTTTTTGTGAAAATTTTTCATTCTTCATTCTTTAGAATTTTTTAATATATCATTGATCCAAACAATATGATTGAAAAGGATTCCACACTAATTATATGGAAAAATAAGTCTCAGTAAAATTAGTTACTTTTTTCACATATCTTGTAGCTTATAATGTGTGAACAAAAAATTATACACATGGCTCAAATAATGAATAATTCTTGATGTGATGTATCAAAGATACACAAATTTTAATCTTTGATCCATTGTAGCTCAAAAATTATCATTATTTGACCATTTAGGTCCTTTATTTCTGGTTTATTGTGTATTCACATTATGGTCTTAAAAAATATCTACTGTATTAAATATTCATTATTTGAGTCAATATAATATCCATTATTTGAGTCAATATAATATCCATTATTTGAGTGTAGATATATAATTTTCTATTCACCACACACATTATGAGTTACAGTATAAATATGAGAACCAATTCATTCTACCTAGATCCAATTTTCCATATAATTAATACGGAATCCTTTGAACCAAAAGAGTCACACTGGATTTCGGTGAGAAGTCTGAGAGAGACGGCATTATTATCTAACTGCGTGTACTAAAATCGAAACAACTTCGTAGCAGTTTATATTTTTCGCCAGCGAATTCAACTAGTCCGCTGGTTTGCAGAAAACATTACAACCGTTTATCAATCACAAAGTTTCTCATTCGACGTAACAGCAGAACTGCTCTCTCTTCCTCCCTCCCCCCCTCCCCTATCTCTCTCTCTCTCTCTCTCTCTCGCTTGATACCAAATAACGTCTAACAGAAGTACGTACAAAGCCAATGCGAAGAAATGCGGGAAAGTCGATTTCTTCGAGTGCCCGACGAGATGAAAGAGACAAAAGGTAATAGCGCTCATCGCGATTCGTCGTACGACAGTAACATCGAATGAAACGTGGTCGCACCATAATCAGATTCGTTTGCAGCGGCGTATTTGACCCCTCCCGCACCACCTTTTTCAATCCTCTGTCGTTCTTTCTTTCATCCCGTGCTCACCACGGTTTTGCGTTTCATTTCCTTATCAACGTTCAACTTGCGCTATTCTAACAAATTGACGAAGGATTTTATCAACGACGATGGAACTGCGAGGATATGCTTTGAATTTTTTTTTTCGGAATCAGATAGTACGAAGTAGAAATGTAGATAAATTGAAAGAAGAGTATATCGAAGGGAGAGAGAATTTGCAAAGATGAGAAAATTCACACTGGAAATAGCATGTACGCGAGGAAAAGGAAGATGAATCTCTAGGAGTATTGCGCTCTATTTTGATGAGATGAAATATCATGAAATTTCGAATATAAAAAGTCTTTACATTTTTCAGCGAAATAAATATTGAACGGAAACTAAGATAAACAAATTTTTATATAAAATGTTCTGCGACAATGTATTAAGTGTTAAACTTAATTCCTGCCGTTTTTCGTCTCCAAAATTGATTTGTTTCGAAGGGAAATACCTTAATCAAAGTATTATTAATAAAGTATTATTAATTAATAATAAAGTAGAAAATGGAGGAAATTACTTTGATTGAGGTATTCATTCATCTTCCCTTCGATACAAATCAATTTTGGGACGAAAAACGACAGGAATTAAGTTTAAGACCTAATACATACATTTACATTATAACATCTCGTCCATTTTATAATTAATAAATTTATCGTATTTTATGATTTTCTCTGATATAACTCTCTCATGCTATTATTAAAAATTGTTTTAAATTGCATTTAAACATTTTTAGAATAGTTCTAAAAATTAAGCAATTTATAACTTTATATTTAACATCTTGAGCAATAAAATAAAAATAGCAAGAACAAACTCCAAATATGTTAACAAAACATTTAAATTTCTATGATTCCCAAAATCAAACAGTTGTAGTTAAATGTAAATGGAGTAATTGAACTCGATATAAATATTAAAAAGTGCCTACGTATGTATGTGTTAGAAAAAGTTATTGAATGCATTTTAAAGTTTGTGACATTAATTCTCCAACGATAGCGCTCCGGCAAAGCTATTGCAAATTACATGGATCACTATATTGTGTGAGACGTGTCTACTATGTTAACATACTGCGGAGTGGACTAACATGCATAATCGACGCATATAATCAATCTTCATTCCATACATGATTCCAATGCACAGCCTAATTAACCCTTCTATAATACCCCTAATGGACAATGAACCCATTTTTATATTATTTTTTTCAATAAAATATGCAAATATAGTAATAATATATAACAGGATATTTTTTAATTACCTCATTAATTAAAGTCTCATTAATTAATACAGGTAATTAATTCGAGCTTAATATACGAATGAAAATACAAAATAATTATAAAAATTAAATATGTGTCAAATTATTTTGAAAATTATTGTAAGTACCACGTAAATGCGATGACGGCCACAACAAAGGAAAGAACTGAAGAAAGCCGAACGTAAGCCCGAGACAGCGCAAACAATCGGATTTAGAATTCCGGGCGCGTTATGAAACAGTTGCGAAAGCTTCTATCTCTCTTTCTAGTAAACTCCGCCGAAGATACTGGCGGCTTCTAATCCAATTATCGAAACAATCCCGATGAAAGGCGCGACCATTGTCGCCGACGAGAAGCAGGCGCGCCCGTGAAATTCAATTTTTTAGTTTTCCCGAAGCTGCTCTTGTCCTTTCGCTCTCTTCTGGCCTCGGATAAATATTAAGATCCGGTAAAAGAAAACTCCGTCCGTTGCGCTCTCCGACCTGATTTGTAAATCGGATTGAAAACGACTAAGTGAAATACTTGCGACAAAAGGA
>NW_017295861.1:2985231-3019482 GCF_001594075.2 Trachymyrmex cornetzi | reverse complement strand
CCCCCCCCCCCCCCCCCCCCCCCCCCCCCCTCTCTCTCTCTCTCTCTCTCAACGCTAACTATACTTCAGTGTAATATCAAGTTTTATTGATCTGAAAGAAAAATTGAGTTCTTAATGTGATGCGACGGATGCTCATGTTTCATCATTAAAATACGTCACGCCAAGATTTCATGAGAAGAATTTTGTTGAAGTATCAACAGCTTTGTTGAAGTATCTAAGAATTTAGCTAGATACAAATCAGGGTAGCTATCATGTAACTTTTTTTGTAGAGCGGAAACATGAAAAGTGAAAATTTTTATGTATGTGTGTATTACATAACATATAAAAAATATTACAAAAAATTTACACTTTTCACGTTTCCGTCCTAGGGAAAAAGTTAAATAATCAGCCGAGATACCCTTATAGAAATGTAAAAATATTATTAACAATATTTTTTATACTCAAAACGAGTATTTAATTTCCCAGTACTGGTATTAAATTTCTATAAAGATCTCTCGGCCAGGATAATCAATTCTTTACAAGTTTTAAGATGCTAATAGTATCAAATCAACGATCTAATTAAATTTGGAGGGATTGTTAGTATTTCAGATTGATTGTGTTGAAAGTCCGAGAAGTAATCGCGTGTAGTCATATTTCAAGAGATAAATTTATTTAAAATACATGTATATATGTATTAGTTTGCAATGTAATATTGACCATAATTTGGCACTTCTCGTATTTAGAGTTGATTTATTCATATAAAGTGTCCTCTTTCTAATCTTAAGATTGTAAATTCTAAACATGACACACATCTTCCTTTTTCATTTTAATAATTTTTCCATTTACTCTTGACTCCAGCATAAGAGTGCACGAAAAGAACGATTTTGTTGAAGTATCGAAAAATTTAACTATTATAGATATAGATTAAAAAATAATTTTGTTGAATCGTCAAAACAATTATATTGGAAACGTAAACATGATAAGCAATGTTGCAAACAATTTTGACATACTAGCAACAATTAAATGTTCTACATAATTATTCTGATAGTCCAGTCCAATGAAATTATTTCCAGATCTGTAGCTTTAACTAAATTTTTTTAGATGCTTCTGTAAAATCATTCTTTTCGTGTATGAGAATAAAAATGAGAAAGAACAAATTAATTACATGAGTGAAAACGGATATAATTTAAAATTATAATAGAAAAAGAAACGAATTTCTCTTACTCATTTTTTCACATTTATATCTCTGAAATATCTAATAATTCTTTGATATTACACAAAAGTAATCAAAAGCGTATAAATAAAAAAAAAAGAAGAAAAAGGGAATAAAGCTTCTAACGTTCCTGTAAAAGTAAATTAAAAAAGTAAACAAGCAATTTCACCATTAATTTATAACAAAAAGGAAAAGTACGTCCGTACAAAAGAAAGGAGAGAGAGATGAAAATGTAGAACAACGGTGAGGGCAGCAGGGAAATGTTGTGAGTTCCGGACGCCATTATTTTCCAAGATGGAACAAAACGTGAGCGGTGTAAAAAGAACAGACGCCATTTGCGTATCAATTTCAGAAGCGCGGTTTTTTTCCGTATAAAAAGTGACACGCTTTTGAACCATTAATATTTATCAAACAACAATGCGCCATCTAGAGCGTATCGATCCACGCCGTCGGGTCCCTTCCAGATATACGCGTTGACGTTACGCAATATAAATTTTACGCACAACCGTTCGCGTTACAGGACAACTCCGTCGCGTCGGATCCGTCAATCATGATTTACTGCGATATCTATACGGCCGTGCGATTTATTTAGCAATTTTACAACAGGCAACAATATAAATAACGCACTGTACATAGTCGAGTAAGCCCTACGACAAATCCATCAAGGGTTAAGCTGGAGTCTACCCTTAATGGTGAGCCCAAGCATGGCGATAAGCACGTCCATACCGACGAACTTCGTTGCCTCTGAGTGCTCGTCCATGGATAAAAGCTAGCTCAGAAAATGAAGGGAGAGAGAGAGAGAGAGAGAGAGAGAGAGAGAGAGAGAGAGAAAGAGAGAGCCTCGGAAACTGAATACGGAATCGCTTTCCTGCATCTCGCCTCCACTTCAAAACTCGACGAAAACGCGGAGAAGCTGTAACTACGGAAAGACTCAAATTCCATCCTTCCGTTGTAAATCAATATTGCTAATGTAAACGTTAGCAATGCGTGTCCGTTCGTGAACGATTCTTTGTAGCGAAAGTGTACGATATTATACATGCAATGGACTCTAAGTGCGACTTTCAGTGATTGTTCGCGCAAGAAACTCTGCTATACAAGAGATGATAAAACACACTTAACAGTTTTATTCTTCAAGAATGATATTTTCGATGGATGTTCGTTTGAGAGTTTTACCCTTCGAGATGAGTTTCAATAATAAAACCTACGATCCTGATAGCGCCGCACGATCTGTGAGTGCGATAACAAAACTCACAAAGTGTCAAAAGTTATTTCATGTGAGATTGATTTTTTGACGAATATTTATTTTAGGGCTGCAATTTACAGTCATTACCTAATTTCTCGTCTTAAAACCGTATCAATTGAGATAATAAAATAAAATTTATCTCGTTATTACAGAAACGTTATGAAATTCTTTTTAATATAACAGAATTATTTCTCAATTTCAAGCATTTTAACGTAAATTGCATCTAATTAATCTCTTTACAAATAATCCATGAATACAAAAATTCTTTTATTCCTCTCAAGGCGAAACAGTAAGTTGAATTTCACACTTTTCTTGAAGCAATGTAAAATTAAATCAGTAATAAATATGAATTAACAGACTATGAAGGATTAGCGTAAAATAGAGAAATTATATAAATAAATAAAATTATTCTTGTCATTTGCTTATTCATTTATATACGGAAATGCCATGTAAAAATGAAATATAGCCACATTTTTTTGTATTTATGTTAGCTACGTATGCATACTGATAAAATTTCGAAATATTCTTATTTTGCGGCAATTTATACTAATATTTATAACTCTGGAAAAAATATATACAAATGCAAAATATATACCAAGAGAAGGAAGAAAAAAGTAAAAAATACATCTAAATACTAACAATATTATATCCCTTATTGTACTTCGTAAATAACAATTAATTCATATTTATAATATTTATATTTTTCATATAAATGTATATAATATTTAAATGTCTCGTTTTTCGATTTTTACTTGTCCATATTCTCGAATACATCAGCGTAATAAATATAATAAATTAACGAAGCCATATACATAATAAATTGCATAATATAAAATACTCAAAATTAAATATATTAACACTAATCAATCTTGGTTCATTCATTTTAACGCAACGAATTTCTAAAGTGTTACATTTGTAATATTTTTTTATTCTAGATCCATTACCCCATTTTTTAAATAAAAAATAGTATCACACTCACCAATACGATGCGCAGCAGCGGAGTTATGGAATAACTACGTTGATCTGTAAAATATAAATATATTCGGGTTACAACAGCATCCAATATTACACTTTAAAAAACAATTATTATATACTGAATTTTTTTTCATTCAAGTTGAATTCAAGGTAAAATTCAAAGGTTGAATTCAAAGATTTAGATTTACGAAAACAACCTTTTCCTATTTCTAACATTTAATGAATGAATTTGATCGAAATAGCTCATCAGCCGTTTTACTTTGTGATTCGAAAGGAAAAAAGTTCAGCCTTTCTTTCTAACCATTGAGGATATTTCGATTTACGTTTCTTCCTGTCTCGTAAATTCGCCGCTCACCATAGAATTCGGCCATCAAATTTACGACTAAAAGTCAAGCGTGGAGTAAGGAAAACATAAATAGGCAGATCTATTTTTTAATATATACTAATAAGTAAATATATTTATATACACACAAATTATTAAATATAAAAATAAATGTACTTTAATTGTAAACAATTAAATATAAAATAATTCGCTTAGATCACAAAACAACACATACCTCAACGTCTTTGATTATGTATACATATATAATATATAATATTTAAAAACGCATCAATAAAAAATGATTCATAAAAAGTATATTGCTAACTTTAATAACAAACAAATGATTAATAATGAAATAATAAAAATTCATACAAAAAATATTATTGGCACCAAAATCCATCTTGGCAGAATAGGCGTTTTAACCGATTTATCAAATAAATCGATACGCAATACATAGAAGTCACGATATGAATACTCAATAAGCTGATAAACAAACTAATATGTTGTTAAACACGGGGAAATATAAACATGGACAGAAGATAGGGAAATAACAAAGGAGAAGGAGCGCTATGCTCTTGAAATTGATTTAGTACGATACAGACCTGGCTTCGATATTCACCTGGAAAGGCTAACACAATAGATTTCAAATGGATTTGTCTTCTGTAGATCCGTATTCTTACGCAAATCCAGGTATTTTAATTACATAATTAGATATGAGAATATAATACTAAACATTTGGAGTACACTCTTCTTATCTTTGCATGAAAGAAAATAAAACGTGAAATATCTGATAATAGTAATTTTATTAATATGTTCGAAAGGTAAAAACTGTCGTATCTCGGATCTAACTTTTCAATTATTTGATTGCATCATGACTTATAGCATTGTGCGCATCTTCTTAAATGCGTAAAATAAAAAATAATATATATAGTTTATGATATGCCACCATACTGCAAAAGCAATACGAAAGGTGTACACAATATAACGTTTGAAATACGCAGTATAATATGTTTTTTATGTATTTATGTTTAATACATATACATCCACAAATATTTGAATATCTTTCAATTTCTGTGATTATTTAATTATTAGGTATTGCTAAAGTAGTTCATACCCATTTAGACTTATTCGTCGACTTTGATAAAACAGTCCTTCGCGGTAAGGCAATTATACACATAGAAATGGAACCTAAATATGACGAAATAGTTAGTAAACATTTCCTTTTATTTTGAGCAGAGTTTCATAGATTCTTATTTGTAATAAATATATAACATTGAACAATTAGATTTTAGATATCTACCAACTCAATGAAGATAAGAATAAGATGAGAGTCCTAGACTATCTAACTGGTGATAGTTTAGAATATACCATTACTGAAAATATCGATAGTGTTGGAAGTAAATTTACTATTCAGTTACCGCGGAAATATAAATGTGATAAAATAAAATTTGTAGAATATTGCAATATACGACTTCAATTCTACTATAAGTAAGTAGAAGATGTTTCAAAAACTACAGATTTCAGAAAATATTGATACAAATATTCACATATATACGAGGAGGCATCATTTTTTGCAGTTATAAAATTCAGATTGAATATGAAACACTTAAAGATTCTCCTGCATTATATTGGCTACGAAGTGACCAAACTTCCGATGGCATTCATCCCTTTTTAATAACCAACAACAAGGTAAATTGTAAATAAACAATAAATACACATTAATTCTAAGTGTACTGTATTGATAACAATGCATTTTTAGTTTACATATACTAGAGGTATATTTCCCTGCCAAGATTCACCATCTGTCAGATTTACATATAGTGCAGAAGTAAGAACTTGAATATAGTTACTAACATTTAATTTATATCTATTTACATGTATACATACACAAACATATATACACATACACACGTATACAATATATGCCTAGCTAGTGGTTATTATTTGCAAAAACAGTGTAACGTTAATGTAGAAAAACTGACATATAAACTTTTAATAAAGCAAAAAATATGTAGAAGAGTATAAAAAGAAAATAAATAAAAATTTTTAATTGTATAATCATATCTTATACACATACTGCTTTAACTAATTACTAAAATATTATCTTATGCGGTTTTTATTAATTACATTTTTATAGATTACATTTTACACATTTTCTAGATTTCTGTGCCAAATAATTTCGATTCCGTTATAATATGTGGGAGGAAATGTAAAGAAATAAAAATTGTTGGAGACCGATACAAGCACATATTTTGTGAAACAGGACGAGTGCCATCATATGCAATGGTTATTATGGTCGGTTCATTGGAAAAGAAAAAAATTTTACAAAGTAACGTAACTGTGTGGGCTGAAAAAAAATATATTGAAAAAAGTATAACAGCAATGGCAAATATTGATAAAATACTATTAAATACCAAAATTTTGTGTGGTCCTCTCCAAGTAGATAATGAAGGTAAAATATCAATTAATACTCTAAAATAACATTCTAAAATAGATTGGTGTGGATTTGACACCATGAGATGTCTATGTAATTCTCGCTGTGTTGCTATTAATATTAACACTAACATGATGTGGACATAATGCCATGGATTATAAAACTATATCATAAGACGTTGATATTATCATCAAGAATATAAATCCACGCTATGTTGATATTAATATTAATACAAACACGTTAAAAATTATATATAACATGGTATTAAATTCATCCGATATTTTTAAAGTGTACTAAATTGTACCAAATTATATATACATATAGTGATATTTTTTGTAAATTATTAGTCTTGTACTCAAATAGCAAAGCATGTCTCGACAAAATCGCACAAATCTGTGATTGCTTATGACGCTAGCAACTTGTCGTAGATTTGTCTTCAACGATTTCGAATGTACCGATATTGTAGCAACATGCAGACAACAATGTGTATATGTATTGCCAGCAGTTTAACAATAAGATAACTGCATCAATATTATCTTGTGTTGTCGGCAATATGATTGCATTGTATGAAGCTGCATCTTATTATGGCAACATTATGGCAGTAGTACGAATTTTGATGATGACGATTTTAAAGTTGTCGGCAAACTGCTGGCAAGTTGCTACTCAAGTTGTCATATCGTAAAGGAACCAAGTTGTCAACAAATGAGGACTCAGTTGTTGCAATTCTGGTAGCAACACATGCTTAGCAATGCATACTTAGCGAGTAACATGCCAGCAACAAGACAGACACTTTGCTATTTGGGTACTTTTATTATTTAGTTTTATTATTTTGTAAATATATATATTAAAAATTATAATTGTAGATGAATACAATATATGTGTACTTCCATCAAATATCCCAGAAATTGAAATACAATATCTTTCCATAATATACGTGTCACCAATGTTACTTAAAGAAGATCCCTTTATAATATGCAGTACGATTGCTCAAAAAGTTGCTCAGAGTTGGACAGGAGGTTTAGTTACGTGTGAAAATTTTCAACATTTGTGGTTAAATAAAAGTTTTAGTACCTTCATATCTAGAAAAATTATACGTCGTATATATAACCATCCATCTTTTTGTTATAAAATATCTTTTCTGGAAAGGAAACCCATTTACGATCTGCAAATTAAGGTAAATTGTTAACATTTCATTTAAACAGAAAGTGTCGAAATAAATATATTGAAAATGTTGATTGATAATAACAACAATTTATATTTTTACAAATTTATAGAATTATATACTTTACAAATAGATATACTAATTTACAATTCATACATATACGTATTCGTAGTATATTCCCACATACACATACCTATCTGCATTCCTACTTCATTATTTTTCTTTACATTGTACTAATATTACAGATAAATTTACATGGTATTAATTCTCAACTGAAACTAGTACCTAATTTGAGAGGTATTTTACCCAAAGATATCACAAAATTCGTACCTGACGAAATAGGATATTTTCTATTGAAATGCTTACAATATTACTTAGGGGAACCAGAAATGTTCGAAACCTATCTGAAATATTATGTGCAAGATTTTCGTTTTAAAAGTATAAATACTGATGACTGGGTGAACTATCTGTACGGTTTTTTCCCACACAAACGCAAGGTAACATCTTTATTTTGTAAACAAACTAGAATTTTAGCAACTTTTATTCATTGAATTAAAATGTAAGTTTGATGTATTTAGGATATAAAATCTATATTGGATATGTGGTTTCGTGAACTGAACCTAACACATGTACATACTATATGTCCCTATCTAAATAATCCAATGGAAAATCACTGTTACGTGTTAATGAAACGGATTACAACGGAAACATTAAACAATTTTTGTCGTTTGTTGACTCAACTGAAATCATATAATGACATAGAGAGACTAGAATTCTTAACCAACTTATATGCATCGCCTGCGGTTCTACCGATTGCAAAATTAAAGTGGCTACATCTTGTGCTTCCACTTGAGGAGCAAATTTGTGAAAATCGGTAAATATTATTGGTTTATCTATTTTTTAATTGATTTGAAATTATACAGCATAACGTATACGTATCTCATAGGCTTCTTTTGCTACGTTTGTACATAAAAAGTAAATGGTTGGAAATGGTTCAACCCGCTTTGAAGTTCGCTCGCGAATATTGTACACCAACGTTTGCGTGTCCAATATTTCGTGAATTATACGAATTGGAAGAGACGCGTCATCTTGCGATCTCAGGATTTACAGCCATTGCGGAGAAGAAGTGCAAGATGCTTCCCCAAACCATGGAAGAAGTAGCATCCATTCTTAAAATTAATTTAAAAGATATATTAAAATAAAGAAAGTACTCTGCATGTATGAATGAGACGATGATGTTGGAAATCAAAAAAGAATCGAAGTAAGTTGGTCTAAATGGATACGAAATCGTTATATACTGACCATAAGTGTAATATTAGATGAAGTAATACTTAAAATTAATTTTTTGTATATAGCTTCCGTTATATTTTAACTGTCCGGTAGAAAGTTCTGTTGTATGTAATTTGTATTATTTTTATTTGTATATAATGTTGTATATACGTGATCAAATGTATCTATGCATGTGTGTGTGTGTTTTTCTCTTATGATCTCTCCATGTAAGAGAAAAATATAATCGCGAAATAAAAATTAAAACATTATTAATACCTGTTTAGCATAAGAAAAATTGCGATTATTAGTTAATTATAATACAATTAATATTTGGTATATAATTACATATATACAATGAGACATAAATTCTTGTATATATTCTATATATTGTACATAATTACACATATATATATATATATATGTAATTATGTACAATATAATTGCATATGTATATATGGACAATTTTTCTCATTTTTTTACAACTTCGCTTTTTATTTTAAAAAACGATTCCAAATTTATACTAGCCTGCTAGTTATTTATAATGTTTTTTTTCGTTATTTCTTCAGTGTGTATATATAAAAGGATATAATGCATATACAAAATGAGATTAAAGAGAAAAACACACATATAAGGATATATTTTATGTATAATTGCATAGATATTTTATACAGAATATATATAGACTACTTTTCACAAAAGATTTATTTTAATAAATAATACACCTAAAAGGTAACTGTTACTAGGATCGGACTAAGTATTTCAAGACTTAAATGAGTATTTTCATTCATTTTTTATTCATGTATTCGAATAGAGGTGTATTCACCGGACACACTATAATAATTAACAATAATATAATTCAATTCTGTTAAATATTAAAAAATAATTAGAAGAGAAATTATTTTGCAATATACTTTATACTCCAGTTTAGCATATTTTGAGATATCAAATATGTATAAATAAATAATCACATTGTAAACTGTTCAACTTTTACTTTGCTTATTTATTCATTATTACGTTATTTTAGTATTCCAAACAAAATACTCTAATACTCTTTAATCATTTTTATACATTTATAAGACAAAAATGGGTGAGAAAAAGACATATGTATGCTAAACTATACAATTAAAAAATTCTAAGTACAAAAATACACTATACATATACTAAAATACGTACACTTAAAATGTACATCCACATGATTATAAATTATTTCTCATGATATGAAGAACAGATAAGAAATAATAAAAACTATGAAAATAAAGTATATACATATATATTTATTTATATTTAAAAGAATATTTAAAAAAACAAGCCAGGATGTGTATGTATCTGACTTCTCCCTTAATTTAAATAAGTTTCTATGAATATTTTATATATGTTATATTACCGTATATTGTTATATAAAAATAATGAGTTTTGTGGTTAGTAATTTAATTAAATGAAAACTTTATTGAGTGAGTTTAACTTGTTAAATCAGTCCTATGTGAAATACATTAAAGTCACAGCTAGTAATGGATATTCAATCATACCTCTTGTGAATTTTCAATCAATTTAATCATTACTCTGTTTCGAAACATTTCGAATATTATTCGAAGCTGTATACTCTTGAAGGTCTTGATAGATCTTGAAAGTCTTGATAGATCTTGAAAGTCTTGGTAAGTCTTAAAATTCTTGATATATCTTGACAACCTTGATAGATCTTGATAGGTCTTGAAAGTCTTGATAGATCTTAAAATTTGATAATTCTCGATTTTTTTCGATTAAAAAAACATTTGTTTGAATTAAAGAAATTTGAGCGTTACTATACGGTTAAAGAAAAGTTTCTTTAATTTGAACGCGATTTCTTGAAATTAAATAAATTTTTCTTTAGTTTGAACATCATTTCTTGAAATCAAATAAATTTTTATTTTCGTCAAATGTATTTCCACTTTAATTTAAAAAAATCAACGAAAGAAACAATTTTTTAATTGTTTAAATTTATTAAATTATTCAAGACTTTTCAAGACATTCAAGACTTTTCAAGACAGTCAAGACTTCTCAAGACATTTATGTTTATATGATTTCGAATCATATTCGAATTGATTCAAATTTTTTATGACATATTCGAACTAATTCAAAGCGTTAATCAAAACATCACAGTAATCTTAATAGAAAGTGTTATTCTAAATTATCTATATTGTTCAAAATTAATGGGAAAAATATTTCATATATGCATCGCACTGCACAAAGAATACAGTCAATGTAATGCTACAAATGCTTTGAAGCATTCTTTTGATTGACCAGTTCATAAAATTCTTTCTTCTGATTGGCCAATATCGAATATTTTAAAGCATTTGTAGTGAGACTTTGATCGCATTCAAAGTAATATAACAAAAATTAGAATTTCGAATGTTCAATAAAATTAATTTTGCAAAATGTAATATATAACAAGTATATAATAATAAATTATACTCACTCCATAATTGCTCCGCCGTCGCCAGATGCCTCTCGGAGCTTCCTTCTCTCCTCTCATGTTTCTCCATCGCTGATTTTTCATAGCACAACACTCACTCACTAAAACACGATTAAGCTTAATTATACAAAGCTGCGGTTTGTTCGACATAACGCGACATTTTTCAAACGATAACAAATAAATTTCAAACGGCAGACAGTTTCAATATTATAACTCGAAACCCATCAGTTTCGTGACCGTGACGCATTTGTTAATGATTGAAAAATTCATATATAAATGGAATTGGCAATTTTACGCCGATACTCCGAAATGTAGCACAAATCGAGTTAACGGCTAATCAAAAAAGCGATAAATTCTCCCAAAATATATATACTACAGTACGACAAACTTCAGCTATGCGCGATAAATATAGTTTGAACGCGCAAATCGGCGAATTACCCCGAGCAAATTGTATTAACTTCGAAAAAAGCGAGAACATTCTAGAATATTCTAATCCGTTATTAAAGAGTTATTATTATTGTTCACAAGTATCGCGATGAAGCGAAATGATTATTTTCCTGTTCTCTATTGTCAACGCTCTATTTCGAGTAGCGCGAAATACGCCGTTCGATCATGGATAAACGTCGTCTAGATACACGAATTGATAGATACAAGAGACGATTAAGCGTATGGAATGGCAATCGTTAATTGTTCGAAGTGATCGCGTTGTGTCTCTCAGCACTTGCCGCGATCGCGTTCAATGAAATATTGCATCGGCATACATAGAGCGACTCGCACGGCTGGCTGTGCCTGTTCGAGACTCGGCGCGCGAATGATACCGTAACGACCTTGCGTAAACAGTAACACACGTATACGATGACGCATTCCTATAAAACAAAACAAACTCTCCCCGAGCGTCAGTTATACCTGCCAATCCGTTACTACTACGAAATATTTGAAATCAGGATTAGGAAATAACGCCGTTACCGTTTTCATTGCTTTTTTTCGGTAATAATCGTTATACTTTTTTTCTGAACAATAACGTCGTTACATTTTTACAATAAAGGTAATTTGCAATTACATTCAATATTTTAATATCCTTTATAATTATCTTTATAATTATTCAATAGATCGCATTATTTTTAATTGGCTAGAAATATTTTATAACGAGAAGGAGGATGTTAGAAAGGAACAGAAAAAAGTGTAAAGAATAGTGTCTTTTGTACATTTTGACCTCCCGAATACGATAAAATTATTTAAAAATTCGTAGCATTTGGAGAACATTTCGAAAATTAAGCACAAACATGGTATATTTATTTAAATTTCAATATTCTTGTTTAATTTTTTAAGTGTTCCTCAAACGCCTCGAACTTTTTAATAACTTTATCGCATACAGAAAATTAAAATTTACAAAAAAAATACATTATTTCCTTTATTTACACCTTTTTGAGCAAAAATGTGTTCTTTTTAGGAGGATGTTAAAAAAAGGGTCAAAGATCAAAATCAATTTTTCAACTGATCCAACTGTAAATTAGAAGTGCTAACTTTAATTTAAAGGTAATCCAACTCTAAATTAGTATTTAAATGATTGAAGCAAAACTGACAGTGATTTTATAACGATATGAATAAGGATTTTGTTAACTTTATTTCAATGTAAATTTTCCTTGAGAGTGGCTTTATTATTATGATAATTTTCAGTTTCCATGAAGAAAAATACATAAAAAAATCTAGAAATAAAATATTTCCCGAACGGCCGCGAAAAAGTAAAAGTTGTATCATCCTTTGCATAAAAAGTTTCTCGTGCGCTTTTTTTATGTAAATTTTTACAGAATATTTAAGTATATAAATGTTTAAGTAACGCATGTAGTAAAAAATTATTTTATAATTCAATATTATTCTAATGTATATTTTAACGCTTACAATCATATGAATAATATCTCACAATTTAATTAAAAATTCCAAAGCTTTCGATACAAATTTCTCACAAATATTTGCATAAATATTGCGTCATCCCTATAAATTAGTAGAAGGTATTAAAACTATCTATTTAAAATTAGACGAAACTCAAAATTGTATGGAAAATTACTTGGTTCTCTTCTTGTCAAATCAAATGTATCTCAGTTCAAAATTAATTTGTTCTGTTTCTCGATAAATGAATTATTGCACATCTAATGCTTCGCGTTTTGTGATCTCGTTAGCATTACCATTCAATTACAAATGTAACGGACATTCGTAATACGCACTCAATATTACGAATATCGAATTGATTCTCAAGATTGAATTGTGGAACAATTGTGGAACGATTGTGGAACAAGTAGATTATCACTTTGCATTTGGTGAGTTCAACGCGTCACCAAACAGTTATAAATGTAATCAATTTTCGAAACGTTTTACAATCAAGCTAACTAAAATGGATTTCTACATTCGCTCTAACACATAAAAAAAACATAAAAAATATCTTGCTCATTCTATTTGACCGTCATTATAATACATACTTTTGCACGAGATTTCTGGTTCATAACATTCTTTATCGTGATAATCTCTACAATATTGCGTTATCCTCGAAGAACCGTACATCAAATTTTCTCGAGAAGACAGCGCAAAACCTTTTTACTTTGCAAAACCAATTTATCACGCCACGGGTGTTCGCTCCCATTTCGGGCTTACAACGAAACAAGCCGGGAACGAATCGAAGGTGCATTAACGCGCGGCGGAAATCCGCAACGGCAAAGTTCAAGGCTCTAGGGGGGTACTTATGCATAGATAAAAGCACGCCTGCAGAATGGCGGACGGAGTTTGGTTGGCGAAATGGTTCTCGCGCGTTTTCTGTGGGAAGCTGTGTGTGAGAAGAAAGCGTCGCGAAAAAACACCGTAAACCGGGAGCGGCGCAGAAAAGCGTCCAGGAATTGCAAGGTAGTTGGTGGAAAAAGTTTTCGCAAGCGACAAAAATTTCACTAACTGCGTTTTGATGAGACACGATGGATCCACACTTACAAAAGACAGAGGTTGCTGTGTACTAGTTAACAAATCAGCAATTTTTGTTTCCAACTGTACGAAACTAACATCGCGGAATCAAAATTAGTTTGTAACAACAAACGTAAAAAGATATGGTAGAAATCGTATTTGTACGAGAAAATATTCAAACTTTATTTTAATACATTTTCTTTTGAACATTTCTTTTAAAAATAATGCGCAGATCAGTTCTTTTCTTTTTTAAGAAAATATATGAACCGTAATAAGGAAGACAAATGTTTAGAAAGAAAGAGCGAAAGACAAAGACATGTTTTCTATATAATAAGATGTTATGTTAAATATAAGATTAATCCCTAGACATTGACGTGATTTCTGATTAATATAAATAATCGTTTAGTGTTATAGATCAATTATAATTGTCACGATTAAATATACACGTAACATGGCTTACAGTGTTAATAATGTACAGTGTTAATAATGTTATTAATGGTTAGTCGATCAATTTCGATTCATGATGAGGTATTTTGAATTCAACATAATTCACTAATCCGCCAATAAATGTTCTCTCACATCAATTAATTAATGGAAATTAATCAATTGTATTCTGGCTCAAGAATACCTAATCTATTGTCAATATAATTTTATCAATATCAAAAGATTGTACATAAATGTGAAAGCATAATCTCATCGCTAGTATAAATATCATTAATATTAATTTTATTTACAATAATATAAAGTGTATCGATATATGGATAAAAATGTGTAAACTGTGTCCTGTACATGAAACTACTGGAATATCTAAATATGCTGGAATTACCGATGAACATTGTTTAACATTCTACGGTTACACAGTGGTGAAATAATATGGAAATAATAGGAAAACGAAACAACGTAATAAATAGCATATTGATCATAACGACATTATTATTACCTTTGCAATATATTTGTTCACAATCAGTTTGTAATGGTGGAAATGTAATTTTACTCGTATTTTCAAATAGAATTTTAATTTGAGTTCAACCGCGTGATACATTATAAATGAATTCCATATGAATACACAATATTGCGAAGCATTATTAAATACGCCGTATTTCCACCTGAAAATGACAACGAAATGAAGTGTTTTAGTTTTTAGAGGAAACGTTTGCGAGACAGCGCCAAAGAAAATTCACTCTGTTTAGCTCTACGAAAATACAGGTAAAAGACCATTATATTCAAAAAAAGCCGTGCACCAGCTTTACCCATCTTTCTGCTGCTGGGGGGCAAAAAGTGTAACAGTAAAAACGACATAACGAAACAAGGAAACGTCATGTAATTCGCGAGGGTGACTGTATATTGAGGCATATTTTCGTTGTGGCGGTAAACCAGTTCCTTCGAGTCGAGCCGTACCACTCTAACTTTGCGTTGGTGCAGACTCCACAGTACGCAAATAGGTAGGTAGATACCGTTAACAATGGCAATCCTGTTTAACAAATTCCCCGCAACGGATGCGCGACGAAGATTCCATTTCTTCTCAGTTTGTTGGGGCGCGCACAGAGATGGAAGTCGAACTCTTGCCTGTACAACCCTCTTTCTTTTCTGCCGCTTAACTTCCGTCGAAAACGCGGAGAAAGTACCGTGACCGCGAAAAGATTGCTGAAGTTTGCAACAAAGGAACAACGATAAAAGACAATCAGCGAGACGAAAGCTTCATCCACGAAGTCGACTGCGCCGAACTAGCAACCCCATCCTATCGTTGTTTATACTTCAAATTACACCCTCACTCCTCTCTCTCTCTCTCTCTCTCTCTCTCCCTCCCCCCCCCCCTCTCTCTTTCTCTTTCTCTCTCGTTCTACGAATTTTCTTCCGACATAAAACACGGAAACATGTCTACTGGAACAGGCCGTTTCGGGCGCCAAGAAAATGATTTTCGTCGTCGGGAAAAGGCTATTTCGAAGGAATACGAAACGAGAGAACCTCTCACGGGTTATGTATGAGTACATTTGCACGCGAAACGCATCGAAAGCGTCTTTGTTTTCGAGAGCTCTTTTACTGCGCGACGTCACCTTTGCAAAGAGAATATGTATTATGATTTTCTCTAGCAGCACACGCATTTGACGAGTTTTAGCAGATTCAACTAGCAGCGTATGAAATAGTAATTCTAAATGAAAGATTAATAAACAAGACTTTAAGTGTTAAAGACGAAAATCTAAAGCAGAAAATGTGTATTTTTCTGAATACTTCATTTAGATCAAAGTCATTTATGAAAATATTTCATAAATAGCGTGACAATGTTAGCTCTTTATTTTACAAGTCGACAGTATAGATGATGCCAATTTAAAGATGGACATGCACCGTTATGTTCTTCCCGATTACTATAAATTCGAGTATCTTTGGTGTTTACTAGCACAATTACGTAAAATTGGACGTTGTTTTGCTAAGCGACAACGAAACATCTTCTATTTAATCTGCACCGTTGTTTATCCTACATCCAGATCTCACGCTCTCAAGATACGTTTCCTGTTATAATGCATACGACAAGCAACGTGCATTTAGCGGCTTTTAACAGATTTAACTAGCAACGCTGCAGCGTGTGAAATAGTGACTCTAGATGAAGGATTAATAAACAGGATTTATGAAAATCTAACGCGAAAAATGTGCATTTTTCTAAATATTTCGTTTATTTAAAATAAAGATGTTGTTTTCGTAAACAGTGTGGCACTCAGCTATGATATAAATCGACAGTAGAATATAACGCCACAAATGCCTAGTTACATCTAAATTCACATATCTGTGTTTATTAGCACAATTATATCGTAAAATTTGACACTGTTCCGCAAAGTGCCAGCGAAACATCTTTTATTTAATCCGCTCTATTGTTTATCCTTCACCCAGAGTTCACGTTGACGTTCTCACAGGATACATTCTCTCTAGTACGTAAGTTAATGCAGCGTGCATTTCGCGACTTTTAATAGATTTAACTAACAGCATGTGAAATAGCAGCTCTGGATGAAGAATTAAGACAAAAGACATTAAGTGCTAAAGACGAAAATCTAAAGCAAAAAATATGCATTTCTCTGTGTATGAATATTTCATTTATTTATAACAAAGATGTTTTCGTAAATGGTGTAGCACTCAGCTGACTCTTTATGTTACAAGTCGACAGTAGAGTAGGGTAATTGTCCCAATTACTGTGCCTGTCCCTATTAGTGTGCTTTTGTACTTCGATAAGTCACAAAGAAAACTAGCACGAATAAATAAGAAAAAATATTTCTTTTTGTTAAGTTAAATGGTTAATGCATACGATACCGAAGATAATATTTTATTTTTTGAGTTATTAAAGTAATTTAAATATTTTTCAAAAGATATGAGGAATTTATGTGAATCCAATAATACGTACTGCAAGATTTTAAGCTTGTCCCTATTAATGTGCCCTGTATTGGAGTTGAAAACGTTGTGTTATAAGTGTACATTGAAATAAATATAATTGAAATAATGATTTATGTAATATTAGCCTAAACAATTAGCTTAAATTTATTACCTGTTTTAGTAACTATACGTTAAAATGAATCAAATGTAGATAGACACACAAATTGGCGGCACATTAATAGGGCCATCGTCGCTTGGAGGACTCACTAATAGGGACAAAAACATGTTTTTTATTTTTGTCAAAAACATTATAAAGTATTAACATCTTTTAAATTAAAGAAATATTAGAAGAAAAAGAAATAGTTGAAAAACCGATATTGATTGCAAGCAGATAAAATTAATGCTACAATATTTAATAATTAATTCAGTAATAAGCAAGTTGGCTAAAAGGCACATTAATAGGGACAGCTACCCTATCTTTGATGTTTATTAGCACAATTACATCAATAAGATTCGACTGTTCCGCGAAGTGACAGCGAAACATCTTCTATTCAATCCGCACCGTTGTTTATCCTTCATCCAGAGTTCACGCTGACGCTCTCAAGATACGTTTTCTTCGATAAATACGTTTCCGTCCCGGATTTCTCGAAACGTTGCACCGCTATCGAGCGGATATTCCGTTGGCAGCCGTCGCGTGTTTTGAACCCCGCACAGTCTCGTCAGTGTTATCTGCTTTCCTTCTGCAAGAAGGCACGTAGCTTTCCGGTCGGACGGCTATATCTGCCGCATGTACCCCCTCGCAATATCATTATTAACTGCGATTCACCATGCGATCGTCCACACGGACTACCGTGGTGGAAGTCGTCCGGAAGATAGGGAAACGTCAGATCCGCTCTACGCTCCCTGTATTTCACAACGCTAAACTCCATCAGTTAGCTAGCGGCGTTAGATTATTAGCGTCCCCGCGTCTATTTTGCCGTGACGAATAACCCTCTATCGCGCGCATCTGTCGCTCGATGTACCGGAAAGATGTCTACACGCGTGTCACGCGCATCCGCACTCCGTGTAAATTACGCGCAAAATACTATAAATTATTTGAATTCGCATAGCCCGTATAATACTCACCGAGAGCGATAAATCATACGAGTTTAGGTCCGCGAATCCCTACCGGCGTTGAGAATTTGTTGACGATCGTCACGATCTAGCAATTAATTGTGAGAAGAATAACCCTTTAGAAATTCAATTCGAACTTTAAGGAGATGCTGAAGTTATCGACGGAACGCGCATTTCGTATTTTTCTATTTATTTCGTTTTCCTTGTACAAAATTAAAAAATTCTTCTCTAAAATAAAAGAACAACGCAAATAGGTGGAAAACACAAATCAATAAAAAAAATTGTAAATTTTACCACGTAGGTTATTTCTTTACATATGTAAATAAATTCAAATATATATTCAAAGAAAAAGTAGCATTTGAATAATTTATAACAATATAATGAAATCTTCAAATTATGATTTCGAAGCTTACAAAAAAGTGAATAGAAAAGTACAATCTAAGTGTATATAACTTAGCATTCATGTGATATACATACAGAATATAGCCAGAGCAAAAATATATGTAACGTTGTACTTAATATTTTATTTAATGTATGTAATTTTTTTTAATGCGCGCGCACATAATGTTTTATTTAGAATTAAGAATCTTTTTTATGGATATCGATAAATTTGGCCGTCGCTCCAGCATCCCTTTAAGTGAGTAAGTGCACTCCAGGTTTTCTTTAAAATCTTGTTCTATAGAATAGGAAAATGAAAAGCATTGCCCAGATACCCGGAAGTCTTAAAATTCGTTATTTTTACATTCCTCTATTTCATAAGGATATAACTAATGTAAATTTTTTTTTAACCATAATATAATATTATAATATATTATAATATATTTATACAACTAAAAAATTAAAAAAAGATTTAGGTATTCTAAGCATCTCGTCCCTCAACTTGCATATCTTAAACTTTAAAATACCTATGTCTACTTAATCTTTAGAGGACAGAAAAGCCATTATAATGGCGCTGAAGCAGTTATATTTTGAAGCAAAAATTAAATGCAAAATGAAACAATAAATTATAACAATTAATCTTACTCAAGGAAAAGATATTAGAAATATAAGATATTAGAAATGGATCCCTGTCCTCCAAAGGTTAAAAGTTAATATGATAAATATAATACTGAATATGATTTATTTTCAAATTAAAAACATTAAACAGCAGTGCTTTTAATATTCAAAATAATTAACCATTACCTTCCAGTATTAAATTTCTGCGAGGGAATGTAACTCCCGTGAGAATATAGTATCTTCAAAATATGATCGCAGTTGGAATAACAGCGAGAGTCAAAATATAAATGCATCTCTCTACTCGTAACGTCAAGTGGAAGGGTACATATGTGAAAAGCGTTTATATACTATCGGCAACGGATGCAAGCGTCCAAAGGCCGTTCGAGAAATGCTACACACCGAGACGAACACACCGAGGCTCCGTTTTCCCTTGTCGGAAGAGAATTCGTTTGAGTTGCACGAGACTTCCGTGACCATTCGTCTCGCGTCTCGTCTCTCCCGTTATCTCTCCAGCCTCCGCATCTCCATCTTTCTTTTACCCGTCGCTGTCCCGAACGCACGCCATCCTGCTCGTATCATCATGTGATTAGTATAATAATATTAACGTCGAAAGAGGACCGACAGCGGCGAGAATCGGGGATACCAATAGCGTTAGACTAGAACTTAGGACCGGAACTGAAATTCAATATTTACGCCAGTGCGCGGTAACTCACTGCTAATTAGACCACCGAGTAATTGGTAACGCTAGCTCTCTCAAAGCCTCTACGAGACAGCGCAGTGAAATTCGGACCGAATGCTGTACTCTCTTGCAACTAGCTGCACTGCACGCTGCGTATCTCTTGCCCGATATTGATGTTCGATTACTCAACAACACACATCGAATGCTCGACCGATTCGAGGAGTTTAACATTCGCCACGAACATTTAACTCGACGCTAAGCATTTACGCGTAAATTAGATAAGCACGTTCGAATTAGATCACTTCGTCTGGTGTAAGCAAAGTTTCGAAACCGACGTGATTTTGGAAAACGTGACAAATTAAAAATTTCCTACATATTCGAATTAATATTTATCTTAACTTTAGCATCGCAATACTTTTTCTTCAATCAATTTTCTAACATGCTAAACTTTTGTGTATGTATTTTCTGTTATATATATTGTAATTGTCCTAAGTTCAATCCTGACCGTCACTCTACATATCTCATTTTGTAAGAGATCGATCGAAGAATCACGGTTAAAAAATACAGATCTTAAGGCTGTGTTAAGTCCAAGGATGTAAGAAAGATACAAATCTATGTAACACACATTATACATGTAATAGACATTATTGAAATATATGTTTATATAAGAATCACACGAATTACCGCGTTTTTCAGGCTCTTAATTGCCCGTATTTCATTCTAGTTTAATTTAGTTATACAAATCTATATCTATATCATAGCGAAAATAGACATGTCTATTTCCGGATCTATATCAGGCCTAAGAACCTGAAGGAAGATAAATCCTAGAATTACATTAAGCCTGGAATCCGAAAGAGGGAGAGGTTGAGCAGTCTCATAAAGCTCGTTAGATTAGGGACTAACAATCTGACACAGGAATCACAGAAGAACTTTTGAAATCTAGATGATGTTTAAGAACTGATATATAGTCCTACTTGCTTCCACTATTATTACTATTATTACCATGATAAATAAATATAAAAGAGACTATACTTATGACATGTATAATTATAGCAATCAAATTCTTTCTTAATTAAATTAATCTCAAAGACGTCAAGATCTTTTTACTGCTTTTAAGTAATTAAAGCAATTAAAGTAATTAAGCGAATGATATAAATAAAAGTATCGATAATTCACAAAATAACGTAATCAGAAAAGTAACGTAATTCCTCTTATCAGTAAAAAGCCTCAAATAACTTTCTTTCGCGATAAAATAACTATTCCGCGTGGAAATAAAATCCAAACCCTTTAACGTAAAGAGTTAATGAAACATTTATCGCACCGATAATCCTAAATTGTGAGTAATTGAGCGTGACTGTATTACAACACTGTAATACGGAGTCACGCGATATATCAAAACACGCGAAAAAATACAAAACGTACTACTCGTATTAATAATGCTTCATTCAAAATCCACCGTGATACTTTATTGTAGCTCCTAGAAATTTATTTATGAATTAAATAAAATTTCCAATTCGAAAATACATCTAAACTATTAAGCTCACCAATTATTCTTTCCATCGCTTACTTTCTCTTCCAAAAGATATTTTCAATCAATCGATTTTGTGTACGGCGAAAATGAGATAGAATGTAAGGAGAAGTTAGTTTTTTAATTTAAAAAGTTTTGTTTAATTTAAAACATTTGTTAAATTGTATTTCACGTATAGAAATCAATGTTAGGTTTCTAAACACAATCACTGGCCATTTCTACATGATAATCTAATAATATGATATACTTCTTTTTTTTTCAGTTTTGGTCAGCCTACGTTCCTTGCGGTGCCGCTCAGTTAAATGCAGTTCAACTCTCATTGGAACAGATTGACGTAATTCGTCGACTAGCCGAAATGAATGCTCAACACTTAACCCTGGTTACCTCCGTCAAAGGTGACTACACACATTGGCATATATCCTCAACGAAAAAAATAAAATTTAATAACAATATTTAATACTGTTATTAAATTAACATTTAATAACTATGTTTAATAACAATATTTTTCATACTGTTATTAAATTAATACGATTATTTTTCAGTTAGACTGCTGTTAGCTAATACTGTTGATACATTATTCTTTCCATGTACAATTTTTTATCATATTATGTGAATAATATGCGTAACAATAATCTTTCTTCATAGATATCAGCTATTTCTTCTTTTTCCTAACTTTAATACAAGAGATTGCAATTCGGTTTTAAACAATTTAATATCTGTGCTATTTAGTTTTTATCGTCAATTTAAAAACATGAAATTATCTTCTTTTTGCATCTTTGTAAGTATTTGGTAACTACGATTACGTATAATTAACCAATTAATAAATGAAGATGAGTTACGAAGAAATATTATCTAATAATATACGAACAACACAAAATGTGTCAAGTAAACGCAAATGAAAAGTGAAGATCGTTGAGTTGAGTATAAGAAATGTCAACAATACCAAAACGCGTACAATGAATGTGAATCTCTAAAGTATTATCGAATGAAAGAATCTCCGTTGTGTCATCAGGAGCAATTCAGTTTATTTGAACTGAACCTTTTGTAACTGAAAGAATTCTCGTGACCGCCATATTATGTTATTAAATGTAACACGCTAACCGGTAGTACCAATAGATATGAAAGCGACGGTCTCAGAGAAACTTTCTCATCGGGACGATTCGAGAGGATAAAGGACCGCTATTAATTGCTCGACTTCTCTAAAGTTGAAGAGGAAAGTCGTTATTGGATTCGATTCGATGGCGTAACTTAGGTATTATAGAAGATTTATCAGCAGTAGACAAAAGTATTATGCTATCGCCTATGGCATAATCCACGGAGGGTCCTTGCTAATTCACGAAATATCAGAGACAATATTTGACTTAATAAGAATATTAAGTCAATATAAATAATTAGAAGAACTACGAGCCCTTGAATTGGAAGTTACTTGTTTCTCTGCTCTGGTACCACATTATAGCTTATTTATGGATATTTATCCATTATATGGATTGTAATATCCATTATATTTTTCTTTTTAACGCTTGACTCACAACAGTTTGACTAAATAAAGAAGAAAAATAAGATTACCACCAGTGTATCAATTATAAATACATTGATCGAATTCAACGTTCTACATTAAAAATTTCAATGGACCACATATTTTCTTAAGAAAGAGTGAACACAGGAGCATCCGATATGTATCAATATTTTTAAATCTACTAGTTAACTTATATAATATTGTATTTTTGATGTCGACTCATAATATTATAATTTTTAATTTGTTTTAACATTGAGAATGACCCGATCGGCGTCGAAACATTCGTTTTTGTATTTCTTTATATTTAGTTCTGAATATTAAATGTTCTTAATTTATTTTTAACTGGCTCGTAGCTCTTCTAATTATTTATATTGATTTATTCTAAATGAGCCATATTATTAATTTATATAAGAATATTAAGATTAGAAGAAATAATACCTGTCGGATCTATGACGGACCTTTACCACTTAATTCATGCTACGAACTGATCTGAGCTAATTCCCAAGCAGAACAACAAGTCACGATATCGTCAAAATAACGTTAAAATGAATTGTGATTGATCGAAAAATGACTTTTAATAATCACTTTAGAGCCATTTTAATGTCATGATGACTTGTATTCTGTTTAAATACCAACTAATTTGTTATCATTTTAATGTTATGGATATTTAATTGCTTAATGTAGTAATTAATTATCGTCACATTTGCATTGCACGCACATTTGAAATATTTTATACAAAATAGAAGAAAATAGCGTAAAGTTTAAACATCATATAGTATTTCGTATTTTTAAAAACATTGTTACAAACCATTAGGTATGTCAAAAGTTTATCTCAATACAGTAAAAGTTAAAAAAAAGTTAAAAAGATTACGAATGTTAAATGCAAATTTTTTTGTTTAGCAAACGTCCATTAGTGTTGATGACTGGTTGAGGCACCACTATTTTTAACGAAAACTCATTTAAGTTAAAAATTGATGGGTCAATTTATCGTCTGTTAACGAGAATTTATAGAACGTTGGTGAAATCGACTAATGGAGAATAAATTTCATCGATATGCAATAGCTACTTTTACAATATACCTATAGAGAAAAAAGAGAAAATATGCCAAGGCAACACCGATGCTAAAATAAAGAACAAACTGCCTGAAAGAAAGAAAAATACCAAGCAGAAGAGGATAGTGGGAAGGATATACGAAAGCTTGTGAAAGTTTTTGCAACAAGTAACTCACTTCGGAAACCCAACTGCCATTTTCATAAGCTCGTTGAAATCAAATCGAGGTTATGCGAGAAAGAGATAAGAACATAACATTTTAAGTAAACTTTTGCAAATATTGCTGTATAAATAACTGAAAAACGATTAAAAGTTAATGAATGGTAATTAGCGAATAGTTCAAGCGATACAAGTACATTGTACAATGAAAGGCGCTCAATTTAATTCAGACGGTAGTTGACTTTTTATCACAAAGAAATCTTATCTCACGTTAAAAACTAAATAATCTGTACAGTTGATAAGTTACAGTTGATCTTCCAATAACGAAAAATTTCATTCTTTCCCAACGAATACGCTTATGCAAACAGACAGTTGATTAGACACATATGCGAAATCAAGTTACACACGCCGTTGAAATATGAAAAGGTTTATGAAGAGCAAGTGAAGAAATGGGACTGGCACTGTGCTTCGCAACGAAAGTCTCGCAATGGAACTTACTCCGTCCGGAAAGCTGTCAGCCATTTTCATAAGCTCGAGAAACTTCGCCAAGTGGGAAGTGGAAACGAGGTCGCGGCATGAAGAAGGTAAAAGGTGGAAAAGCCAGCGGCTCGTGCACGCGAACCTGTCCCACAACAGTGTCTGGAACAGACAAAAAATTGCTATTTCGAAATATATCGCGTTGAGTTTGACGAACCAAGAAAACACTATCAATTAATTCTATAATCAGTATTCACTCCGAAATTTCTGTAACTGTAAGTATTCGCGAGTCCAGTGCATTTTAAATTAATGTATCGTTGTTTAAAGTTATGTAAATGATTTTCTTCATTTTGAGGATCAAAATTCGAAGAGTAAGATTATATAATCTAAAATTGTGTAAAATTGTGAAAGACATTTAAACAATTTTTCATAATAGTTGGAAAAAATGTCTGGATCCATGAATCTGCGAACACGATTAGGGTTAAAAAAAATAACTAGTAGAATATTTTATAGTGCACTGTAATTTCTTTTAGCTTATGTAGAGAAAAAATATGTATATATAATCCTCAAATGACACACTGGTGCAAATTCGCACCAGCCAAATTGTCAAAACATTGGCATTCATCAAAAAGATCTTTTTTTAATAAAATAAATTAATAATAAGGTTCAATATGTATAAAACTAAATGAATATTATAAAAGGGCACAGAACCAATATTTTAACAAACAATTATAATTAGAAAAATAACATTACATACGTTTCGACTCCGATCGGGTCATTATCAATGCAAAAAACACAAATTAACTTAGAAATCCGGTAACAACAAAAAAAACTTTCAAATTATATAATAAAAATAAAAATATGTTTTTTAGATGTTATGTTATTTTTATTTTTATTTTTGTTATGTTGTTTTTATTTTTATTTTTATTATGTAATTTGAAAGTTTTTTTATTGTTACCGGATTTCTAAGTTAATTTGTGTTTTTTGCATTGATAATGACCCGATCGGAGTCGAAACGTATGTAATGTTATTTTTCTAATTATAATTGTTTGTTAAAATATTGGTTCTGTGCCCTTTTATAATATTCATTTAGTTTTTTTAATAATAATTTTTTTATAACTTAAGAATAATTTAACTAAATTTGAGTTGCACTAATCGCTTTGTTGAGAAATTTTACCCCAAGAAAGTATGGTTTTGAAAGTATTTTGAAGAATATTATCATGATTAAATGAGTGAATGAAATCACAAAATCCCAATTCGCACCAGTGCAGTGTGCTGTTTGAGGGATAATAGCGAAACAAATATTACACGTATGAAGTTTATACGATCAATAAAAAAATAAAATCGTTGATAATAACATAAATTAATTATTTACAATAATTGTTACAATAATTAACTTATTTTATATAATTAATTATTTCCAAATAATTTATTTTGTGTAATTAGTTATTTACAATAATTAATTGTATAAAATAAATTGATTATTTACAGTAATTGTCTTAATTTAGTCCTAAATTTATTTCTTTCAATAGTAATATATGTTCAATAGAAATAACATAATTTATTTCTTTCAAAAGTAGTAGTATGTTTTAACATCATTTTCGTATAATATACAATTCGTGAAATCGTTCTTAAATATATAATATTACATTATATTCCTTGGTCGGATGAATTTTAAATGTTAATATATTATATAATAATAAGCTTACTATAAAATATAGTATCAATTAATATAAAAACGGGGACATTATTAAAGTAGAGGACATATTCATTTCGTTTTATTTTTTGGAAAAAGGCAAGCTGCTTCCGAGCGAGCTTCGTTCAAAGCAGCAAAGGTAGGGAACAGTTACAAGAGAAGATTACAGCTTTTTAATTTTCGAGATCAGTGGCGCGTTTCTCTAAAGAGAATATGCGGCTTTCTTGTATCAAGATAAAAGGTATTAAATCCTATTAAATGCTATAAAACGCTTTAGCTTATCGTAGTATGGTATGATAAAAGGATGAACCAAGCGAGCGCGTAAAAACTTTAGGTTAATATCAATTTATTATTGCAGTTTTTCTTTGTAATTATTCAATGTTTTTTAATTATAATCCCATATCCTCGGATTTATTTTATATAAAAATTTATAACCGTCACGATCCACAAATTCAATTAAATTTTAATTATATTGACCAGCACTAATAACAATCAATAACTTGCGCAAAGAAACAAACAAAATATCGTAAATAGTGTGGGTATAGCAATAAAAAATGTGCGATGTGAGAACTTTTATTGATGAAAGAATGGAAATCAACAGGATGATAAAAGTTTATGAATCTGACGAATCCACATCATTAATCCCGTGGTTAGAAAGGGTATTCCGAAAAGACCATAAACTCTTAAGAGGAGATTCCTGCAGAGATCATTTTAAGATGAAAATCCTAATATCAAAATATCGAGGTTATAATAATTTTTTAATATAATAAATATTAATCATTAAATTTATTCTACTTTTTAATTCTTTTGAGCCATTCTTTATTATATATATAGAAATATCAATAATATTATCTTTGCATACACAATCTTTACATCGATATTAAAAAGAGGTGACAATTAGTTTCCACTTTTATAACGTTTTGCGTTGTATCGCATCTGAATACGCAAATTTTTGGCAATATAATTCACTAACTTTAAATACTTATAATTTAAAAATCATTATATCCTCGACATTTTAGTATTAGAATTTTAGTATTAAAATGACCTTAAGAATCTACCCTTAAGCGTTTTTACGTCTTTATCGGACACCCTGTAGATATAAAATTTTATATGCGTATATTTTTAATATTGCAGCAAAGCGGATTTTAAATCCAGGATATGCAGTTAAATAAATAAATAAGTCGTGCGAATCGACATATTCGATATAAAGTACGATAAATCAGAAGGCTTTAATATCCCACCACGCCGTCTCAGTGCAGTCTGAAAGTTTCAATGAGACGATCGACAGCACTCCTGAAAGTACTTCCGAAAGCGGATCTGAAAGCCGATTTTTACCGATCTTTTCATTCATTCTCGCGACCCGCCTAAAGCGCGACCGACTTTCCGAGATTCCGTCCGATCTGGTCCGACTCGACGAAGGTCGTAAATAATCTATGAACACCATAATTCCACGATCCCGAGGCCCCGTTTAATCTCATAAAGTGTCACTTTAATCTCGCTCGGCGAAAAAAAGAGAAAAATTATAAGACTCACGCCGACGGGGCGGGCACGACGAAAAAAACAGATGAAACTTCGCTGATTCACGGAAGAAGCTGTAATTCGGCCGAGAGCAAAGTTCACCGAAGATGATTCGAAGTTCCGCGGTAAGATGAGCCTCAAATAACTCCGTGTATCTACTTGGGTGTTTCCCGAGGTTTAAATATTCTAAGTTTGGCAAGTTCATCGTGGGGATGGTACTACTACGGTTTTTAGTTTCATGTTTACAACGTTAAATTGTTAAAACGTGATGAAACTTTCTACAATTTTAAGAAGATAAAGAGAATATACGACACACACACATCGAGAGTTTTTTTTATTAAATCATGATATATCACGATATATGTGTAGGTCTCATCGAGGCGCACAGAGAAGGCAAGATCGCAAGTCTAATCGGGGTAGAAGGTGGCCATTCCTTGGGGAATTCCTTGGGTGTCCTCAGGACGTTTTACGGTCTGGGAGCGCGATATCTTACTCTGACACATGCGTGTGACACCTCCTGGTGAGTATAAATTACGAGGGAGCGCATAAGAACCTGTCTTGAGAATAATTAATTTATCGCGATTTAGAGCCCAATGAGAAGAATAACGGGCTCATAATGAACCGATCATACGGCAAAAAATTAACGATATAATAAAGAGCACTGTAATTGAATTTAATCACGAGTAGAAATAAAAAGTAATGATAAGAGCTAATATATTCTGGTAGTTTCTCATGTTATATATAAATTACAGTTAATAATAGATTACGGTACTTTATAAGGTTGACATTGATTAATTTGAAATAAAAATAATAATCTTATACATGTTACGTTATTCTGAGTCAATTTCATTTTAAATTATAGACAGAATTAACCACTCTGTCGATTTAATCGATTTAATTAATTAAACAGTGTTTTATAAGAGATCAATTATTCGCTACTAAAATATTGATTCACCATAAAATTCACTTTAATTTTCGGTGTTATGTTCCTCACATCAATGTACACGATTCGTTGAAGTTAGAAGATTGCACTCTCTCATTCAAGATCAAGATTCTGAGGGATGTTTCGTTTTCTCGCTACCGTTCTTGTCACGCCTCCTCTTATCCTCGTGCTCAAGAAGTTTCTTCGTGTACAAGCCGCTCCTTCATCGAACATCCGGTTTTTTTTTTTACTCGAGACTCGTTGTACTTCGTATCACGATCCACTCTTAGAGGCAAACCAATTCCACGGTTGATCGGCTTAACCGAGAGTCGAAATAACCTGAAATCTGGACGCCAGGAAGTTCTTTTTGGTAATTTCGAAAGTACCCCAAAGCCACTGCTTATTTTCCAACGCGTCTGAAAAAGAAACTTTACAGCAAAGGAGGAGTTCTGCTTGTAGAGAGAAAGAGAGTAGAATAGCACCTCTTATCAGAAAGAATACAGAAGTCAACTTTTACAATTTAGTCTCCTTAATCAATTACTGTAAAAGACGATTCTTTAAATTGTTCTAACTTCATTTTCCAATTTTGCTGACTTTATCTGACATTGTCCGTTTTCGAGAGAAATTTACTGCATCATTTATTCATGCCAAAGAATACATTTGGTATATCTAACATAGTATATTTGAAAAATTTAAAACAGTACGCTCCCATTCTTATTTATGTTTCTTTACGCATATATTACTACTACGAACTTATTGTTTTGTTACAATTTTTTAATCTAAATAATTCCACTTTTCTTGCGATAATATATTATATAAAGAATTTAAAAAATTTATTCAATTTTTGCGATATGACTAAAATTAAAAAATATAAAATTGTCGAGTTTATTATTAAAAATTTTGTCTTTATTTTTATTTTTATTCTATATATTAGTTTGTAATAAGCTCACTTTTTGCGAGACGAACAATGGAATAGAACAGAAACAGAAACGCTTTTCTTCCTTTATCTCAAACATCGATCTTTAACCTAAGGTTTATGCATCCCTTGTGATGCTGCGTGCCGTGTGGAGTTGTAAATAAAGTCCCTGCTTTTATGCGTCCGTTCGATCCGGGTCACATGAACCGCGACAAGTTGCGTTTTCACGGAAAATCCAACATTGCATTATTTGCGAGCTGCAAGTTACGCGGGGTCATAAAACAGAACTACACGCGCACGAAACAGCGACATTCGGCTCCCGTGCGACTCCACAGTCGTTTAATTACCACGAGGCCGCGGTCATTTACAGAGATCTTTCTCGTCGAAAGGAAATTTTATTCCCGACCAACGAAAAATTTTCCCTCGACTTTTCTATCCTCACAAACTTCGCGAAGCTTCCCATTTTTTTTTTATTATTTTTTTAGTATAATAATATTCATAATCTGAAAACTAAAGTTTGGAACATTCTAGTGTTATTTTCTTTTTCCTCGTGAAACTTGAGAACGATCATTAAATTGCGACGCTGAAGTTGTCGAGATTGTCAACTGCGTTCATCGACCGTGTGTACTCATACATTACTGCCCACTATATCTTTTATGAGCGCGAGGAATCATGCTCGAACCATAATAATCTCACTCTGTGTTACCTGCCACGCGAAATAGGATTTACGTCTCGAGCAGAGCGACGCTAGATGCCTCGGTAGCTTTCGGGATGTAAATTACGACGGTGACCGCCAATGTTACTAACTCTAACGCCGCTTTAAAGTCGAAGTATTATACGACAATGGGCACCGACCTGGTTCACCGTGCTCTTTCCGATGTTCGCCTGCTTTATGTCTCCCTTGACGCCGCCCGCGACGCTTATCGCAGTAAATAAGAATCGGGAGTCACGTCGAGCTCCCCGACGTGCAAATCTTCTTTCAAATATAGTACATATTTTGCCCTTCTGACCCCCTAAAATTACGTCGATGTCGTTTTACGATACACACGATACAAGAAGTAATCTTTTCTCGGCATCAAGTCGAATTCCGTCAGAATTAAGGAAGAGAACGAGCAAAGTAATTCCAGAAATAAATGTGAAATTCAATTTCAAAAAATTATAATTGTAATGACACATTTGAAATTAAGACACTTTGTACTTTTGCCATCACGTCGATTCTTAGTTAAATTATTTTAAGTTGAATTATTTTTAGATTTTATTAGATTTTTATAATTAGATTTTCTAAAATTAATGCTTTGTTTTAAATTACTTATTTAACTAAATTTTATTTATCAAAATTAAATTCAAGTAATTTTTTTAAGGAATTTTGCACCCCCATAACAAATAACGCTATAAATGTATCGTAATAAAAAGAATTAGGAACAACATCTAATTTTTTATAATAAAAGTCATACTAACTAATAGGTATTACAAAGGAATAGGTGATTTTTGGAATATTCAGAAAAGTGTACGTCTATGAAAGAAGCCTACCATACAGAGAATATCTGAAGAAAACTCGTAAAAATGCGGTTTCATCTCTGCGGCCTGAGATTTCCGGCATCCATGAGGAAAAGCGTGCTTTTATTGGGACAATATCCGAATTGCTTTTGGACGTGTACCCGAGGCTTAATGTCAGCCTTCAACCCTATTCTCTCTCTTTCTCTCTCATCTCGCTTGGTCTCTGTCGCATGTCCTGCCTCTTCTCCTTGGGGACGCGAGATTGTCGACCCGATTGAATTTTCTACAGTTCTAGATGACGATGCCGAATCATCTCCTGGCGTTTCCACGTCTGGAAGCGAGAATTGACCGTGAAGAATTATCGGATTCTCGATAGCATTCGCACCTTCGTATTACTTGTTTTTTGAGCTTCCTACTTTTATTTCTTCGATATTTGATATGATTTCATTATTCAACAGACAGAAATAACACAAAATATATTCAGTCGGTACAAGTCTTAATAGCTTCTCTGGCGAATTTAAAGGTGCATATTTCTTTACAAAAATTAAATTCATGCAAATGTTTAGTCACGAAAGTTATTAAATGTTAAAAGTGTAAATATTGAACGAAATATTGCATCTCGCAATTAATTGAAAATAATATTTATTTTAATAGATACTTAGTTATAATTGCTAAGATATTTATATTTTCTATGAAAGATTACAAAACTGCGATGAATAATAATTTCTTATAAAATTCATTGAGGAAATATCGAATTTATATTCAGGAAAAATCTACTATAAAAATAATACTTAAAAATTATACAGCTTCGTAGTTATTAGTCATAACATATTTGCGATCTCGAAACATAGTTTTTATACAGTTTATTTAAAACTTTTCTTTAATCAACAATTAATTTATATCTAGCAGACAGCAAGAATTAACCGTAATAAATGGATAAATAGAAACACGCGTTACTTCCGAAAAGTTTCATGGAACTCAAATGAGCTTCGAATTGCTTTAACGATTCTAAAGGCTACGTATATGATAACGAAGTGCGCAACCAGAAAGCTCGCGTGGAGTTTGTGTACATTTGACCTAAATTACTTGACCCAACGCTTCTCGAATGTACCTCCTCAAATACAAATATAAAGGAGTCTGTTTTCAGTGTGTGTCTAAGTCAAAATTAAGAATATAAAAATCTAATACAAATTTTAAGGCCAATTTTTTAATATCAGAATCACTTTTGATGAAAAAAATTGTAAAATCGCAAGGTATAAAGAACTCTTGTTAATAATAGACGATAATGATTATTGTGCAAAGGACATATAAGAGTTGAAATTTGTTATTTTTAAAACGTGAAAATTAAAAATATAAAAATTACATAATAATCCTTATAAAATCAATAGTTTCTGACATAAAAAAAATAATTATTAATACATTACATATGTTTCGACCTTTGTATTAGGCTCTCTTCATATATACAAAAATCAAATAAAAATGCGCACGCATGTTAACAAGTAAAAGAACGAATTGATCGTGTGCAAAGCATGTATGAAGAACCAAACGTAAGTCCATCAGAGGAACAGAAACTGCTCGTCAAAACGGTTGAACAGTCGATTGATTCGAGGTTCTGGATGTTCTGGTGTAACTACGCGTTTATATACAAATTAATGTTTTTTAAGGCAAGCAAGCACAAATGTCACCCCTGTAGGACTCACCGATCTGGTAAAAAATGTTGAAAAAAAATTGTATCACACATACAAAATTAAATATGGAATTTTGTCATAAAAATTAAAAATATTAAAGCTGAAGATTGTCTTCTCGGGTTTCGGGCAAACGTAAACTCTATTAAAGAAACTTATTACTAATATACTTAATATTCTGTATAATGTCAAATAAATAAATGGTATTTTTAGGTATAGTAAAACAGGTAGAGTAAATCAAATGATTTATTTTTTTATTAATGATGTACATGTTTTTATGATTGACGATTTGCTGTCATTGAAAATTCATTTTATTTCACATAATAATAAATGGATCATGATAAAAATGTACGTGTAATAAATATGTATAAAAGATACATGATATTTCAGAAAATATTATTCGTTCTCGTCCGAAACTCGTCCGAGGGGACAGAAAGCAAGCGCGAGCACCCAGTGCGACCGCTGGATTTTCGCAGCGAGACTCGCAAACTAACGTTCTAACAGACATTTTCTTGGCAGGGCAGTCTGTTCTGTTGGCGAGACGAACAACACTCAGGACTCCACGCCGGGCCTCAGCGAATTTGGGAAAGTGAGTCAACATTTACATTGTACGCGCTCCACTGCGGATTTACCTTTTTCAGTAGTGAACAGGGAAATATCGCGTTCGCAAAAAAAAATGCCCGCATGTACATACATGCTTCCAAAAGAGTTTCCGTTTTATGACCGCGGATGGAGTTGCCCGACATTCTGCAGAAAAATAATACTGCAGACTTCCGGCCAAGATACGTTCCAGTATTATTCCGCGAAACGACCGTGCGACAGTTTAGATTATAATTTCGTTATGAACTCTGCGGGTATATATACATTATAACGCGAATATTGCATTAAACATTTTCATCTTTTCTTACGGAAATAAGATGCTTCTTCAATAAATAGTAATATCAACATGGAATCAGAGAGAGTATTCCATGTTGTTAAAATATTTGAAGTAATTTAATGCTGTTTCTATATTTGCATGTAGGGTAAACTAGGGTATTATGGCCATACGGAAAAGATGGCCATAGGCCATAATTTCTCCAGTAATTGATAAATAGTGCATTTTTATAGTCATTCTTAAAGATAATCAATATTTACAGTAGTTCATATGAGTACA
>NW_017295861.1:2979563-2985154 GCF_001594075.2 Trachymyrmex cornetzi | reverse complement strand
ATACACAATAAAGGTACGTAAATTGCAATGTGACCTATAATTAACACTTTTATTTTCACTATTTATTTATAAATACTATGGCTAACTTTCTTAATATCATGGCCATCTTTTCTAAAAATCAGATAAGATGACCAATGCATACTTTGTAATATTTTGATAAAATTAAAGTTCTGTTAAGTATTTTCTCTTTAATTTCGATAGTATTTGTCACTTTAAGCTTCAGTGAAAGTAATATCCCAAATATTGTTAAAAAGTAACAAGAATAAATGTATGTTTTTTGCATTTTAAAAAACTATGGCCATCATACCCGAGTTTACCCTACAGTACGTTGCACGAATGCCTGGGGTTCGATTTAAGAAGTCTATGTTTCGTTCTTAGTTATTTTTACGTTCACGACTGATACGATCGGATGTTGCATCAACGATCATGAATATATCGTACTGTTAGTAAATTGTGTTTTGACGGCTGACCGACGTAACCTCAGTTTTGATCAATAAAATTTCTGAAATGTTGAATAAATCACTTCTCGTCACAAACACTGCGTTGTTAACTATCCTTTCGCTTATATTTTATTACCTATGTAAGAAAAACGGACCACAAAGTATATTTTCTTATTGGCAAGTGTAAAAGCAATTATCCTTCTTCAAAACTACAATTATCTGATATATTAAAGGCTTCGATCTCCGATTCAATTAAGTTTTGGAATATTTCAGAAATTTCATTGATCAAAACTGAGGTTACGTCGATCGGCTATCAAAATACAATTTACTAACACTACGATACATTCATAATCGCTGATACAACATTCGGTCGTATTAGTCGTGAACGTAAAAATAACTAAGAACGAAACATAGGCTAAAATCGAATCCCAGGCATTCGTGTAACGCACTGTACATTATTACAAGTTCACTCTAAAAAATATAGATGTGGATTTAAGGCTATGAGATATTTAATAATATTTATATAATTCTTATCATATATTGATGTTAATATATAAATATCAACATATGGATTTAACATGATTTAAAACTCATAGTGTTATTTGCTAACAGATTTAAACACTAAATTTTGTTCATTTTAATATTATCGTCCAAGTTTGGACGATATTACAAAAAATACTGAATAGATGCTCTTTAAAAGCTTTAGAATGAATCTCACTCCGGAGAGTGAAATCTCACTCTTAAAGATTAAAAATTGAGCCACTATTTTTCAAGACTGGCTCAATTTTTGCTCTTTATATATAGTGAAAGTCCACTCCAAACAATTTAGAGAGTATTAAATATAATTCTTACCGTGCTGGTGTTGATATAATCACCAAAAAATTCAGTACGTGTGAATTTAATCCCGTAAGTTTTAAATCATAGTGTTAAATCCATACCTATTGTTAGCGTTTATATCAACACTAAATTTAACACCACGATATTAAATGCACACTCATTTTTCGTAATATTATTATTCAAATGGAAAAAGTTTAGCGGTTAAATCGCCTGTTAGTGAACATATGAAATGCATAAATACATAAAATAATGCCTGCTAATTTCTATAACACTTCGCGCTTGTACGTTAAAATTTCCCAACGGCTTACCCTTCTGGAATATCTAAATAAACGAGACGTCACGACGGTACATTACATCAGGGACGTTCCCAATTTTCGTAGCGGGATTTAGATCGTGGCTTCACGATCTCGATGGCTGGAATTATTTTTCCACGACGTAACCGGGGAAATGATCGTCAACGAACGCGCGACTGATCGCGTCCGACCTACATTCCGTTTATCACTCCCGTCGCTCCGCCGCGTTCATAAAATTATATCCCGACCCACTTTCGCGCGCGTAGAATTCGTCGAGGGATTTCGAGCGTTAACGCATAGGTTCGCCGATTTCGACGAGGCGAATTTCTGCCATTCAGCGTCGCGTGATTCTCGTCTAAAAAACCGTAGGAAACGAATCCTCATCGGATAGTTTCGCATCAATTGAGTTTTTGTCAAAATTCATAATCCTATGGCAATGGTAGTTTTTGATTAAAAGAACAAAAAAAAGAAAGGAAACACTACTGGTAGTAGACTCGAGAAGAAATAAGGAAGAAATAAACGGACAAGGAAAACGCGTAAGAACGTAAATCATAAGAATCACCTACCGTTATCTCACATCCCTTGCAACGGCTAAATTTTATATTAATAAATGACACAGGTCTTCCAAAGAAAAATTCTATGCGCAATGTTAAATGTTCTGCCATTTGTCATTGACGCTCGTCCGCATAAAGTGCTAAATATAGATATTCCATCTATAAATCGACAATTAAAAGTCTTAAATAATTCACCGTCGCTGTGACGTCTTTCCAAACAACATAGTCTAAAGTATTAATCATTTTTGTTCATTATATACGATCTAGATTTTTGCTATCTATATTTAGTTTATACATTTTACTGCATTACATGGAAAAAGAAATTTTGCTAAATTATTTCAAAATTTCGCCAGATACCGATTTGAAAATAATTTTGTTGTATCATTGAAATAATTACATAAACGCTCAAGTTAGTTGCTAAAATGTCAAGTGTAATCGTTGTAATTTTAATCATAAGTTGTAAGAAAAATTGACGCTAATTATTAGAAGCTATTCGGAATTTTAATGTGTAGTTTTAATTGTAATTTTAAATACTGAAGATGATCGCGAATGAAGATCGAAACATCTAATTTGTTATTCTAATAGGATTCGAATGCGATAAAGATTTGTTTCGCAACAAGAACTAGCGTTGGCTTTTATGCTCCCTTCCTATATTGATTTATTCATAAAGCCTTTGTCATTTTATAAAATATCAAACTTTTTACAACATTGCTCATTATGTTTGAAAGTTCAACAATTATATTTGGATGGTCCAACAAAACTATTTTCAAATATATATCTAGCTAAATTTTTAATTCAGCAAAACCATTCTTTCCATCATGTATAATCGAAGAACTGACTGCAACAGTGGGACTGACTAACCCATATTTTGTAAAAACAGAGAAAATAAACTCTAAAGTTAAAGGGAAACAATTGGCCAACTCACATTTTTATAAAATTGCAGTATAAGTCCTTCAATGTATTTTTTACTGCAGGATATCGAAGAAAGAAAACTTAATTAATAAATATCGCCAATTCCGTTATAACGTTTCAGCATATATTCATTGTAACTGACTATCGAAAAACGGTAAATATGGCTGAGCCATGGTTACAATAAATTATTCGGAAAAAAGAATTTCCTGTACGCGCGATATCAACTGTGTTCTATTTTATTTGCTACGCAAACGAAAAGTCGCGTTGCCGTGTCTCGATTGTTGGAGCACACCGCTAGCTATATTGAAACAACCAACGGTACAAAAGAGTGTTATTGCTGCTAGCGGGCGAACATTTCACCACGAAATTCCGATAATCTACAAGTCCTGGAAGTAATATCGCCCTCTTCTTGCCCCTCCCCTCCGTCCGTGATACCGAAATATTTTTATCAAAAACAATAATCTACCTCGTATGCGTTAGTTTGGTTTTCTGTTCCAAGAAGAGAAATATCTCTCCGACTTTACGTTACTTACGACACTCGGTAAACATCAACTAAAGATAACGTAACATCAATGTTATAATTTCACGCTCAACTGTGTAACTCTGATACGCGTGACGTACGTTACATTTATAACCGCTCGTTTTAAATATCCGAACGTTAAAACGTTTCAATCAAAATGAATCTAATATCGCTCTTTTCCTTCGTCTATATAATACCAAATTTTTTTTATCAGCAATAATTCATCTCGTGCGTTAGTTTGATTTTCTGTGTCCAAAGAAGAAAAATCTCTCCTCTTTCGCGTTTGATTTTCTGTTCAAACAAAAGGAATTTCTCCGCGTTATACGAGACCCTGTAAACACCAACTAAAAGTAACACAACATAAATGTTATAATTTCACACTCAATAATGTAACTGTTACGTATAACATATGTTATGTTATATTTATAATGTTGAGTGCAAAATAAAATTATATAACATTGATGTTATGTCACTTTTAGTTGACGTTTACTGGAGAATCTCAACATATGCAGACAAACTTTTACGGACAACTTGAAATGTTGGTGATTAAACAGAATCATAAATGAATGGCTCATTATCTCGAACTCTAAGTCTCTCGCAACCGCCTGTTTGTACATCCGGCAACCGAAACGAATTTCGCGTGTCGTTTCAAATGGAAACGTCGCGACGCCACGGCTCGTTCGGAAAGACAAATGGAATTATCTGAAAATTCCCCGCGCGTGTTCATGTCTCCTCGTACAGTTCAACCTTCCATAACGTCATGCCGCTGTAAATACCGGCATGCATTTCCGACGATGGACAGCATCATCCATCCCGCATCACGGCCCGGCAAAAAAAGAGTTTGAAATAAATTCGCTGCCGCGCCGCGTATGATGCGCGTGTGTGGACGAATGCGCAATTCGACGAACATTTTTGCCCTGTACTCCCTTGTTCCTTCGGCCTGCTATTGAACGACCTATATTTTCCGTTCACCAGGTGCGCGAGTACGTACACAAACGCATCTTGAATCGCCGGTGACGCGACGCGGTGATGTATCGTGAAATTATAGCGATAGCTCGCGGCGTTGTATTTGTCACGGTTGCAACATGGCATGGGGCTTGATTTTATTGCGGCTTTTGGATGTGACGATTAGTTTCGCCTAGTCCCGCCACGCGCTCGATATTCAGCAACAGGCATCGGATTACACCACGAAAATTCGCCGTTTCGTCCACCGCGCTGCGGGATACAGACTACAAAACTGGTTTACTCCCTTTTAATTTTCGCAAAGAATTAAAACGATGTCGAATGCGGTATAATAATTAACCGCAAAGTTATTAATTTGAAAATTTTCGCAATAAAATCTAAATTGATCAAACAATTTCACGAATATTATTATCAAGCAGAAATTAGAATTTATATACGCCAATTGCATGCTAACAATCAATGAAATAATATCTCTTGATTTTTAATAATAAAATTTTTGCGATATAATTACTTGCAACATAATTCTTAACGGCTTTATTGTGAGTTCGCAAGTCGTTTGTACTATATATCATGCTTCTTTTCTTTTTCATAAAATTATTTTTTTATTTTGCACTAAAAACAACAAAAAAATATTTGTAATACTTAGGAAGGGAATTTGTTAATAATTAAGTTTACGCGCGTGTTAACAACCGTATGGCTCTTATTAAAAATTTCAGTTTTATTTGATCGATTCAGTCTTGAAGCTTAATTTTTTTATTTCAATTTTATTTAATTTTTATTAATATACTACTTCTCACGCAATAAAACTTGCACGGAAAAAACGATTCCACTAAAGTATCTAAAACATTAGCTATACATACAGGGTGTCGCAGAATGACCGTTAAATATTTCATGCGTAGATAGACCGGACTAAATTAAGTCGAAAAGTGCTCTAACATTTTGCAATTTTCGCAATAGTTAACAAAATATTAATAATTAAAAATCACCGAATATTCATTTTTAATAATTTTTTACTCGAATACTATCAATTTTACAGAAAAACAGCAAAAATTGTTTATTTTCTTCTTATAGA
>NW_017295861.1:2977229-2979505 GCF_001594075.2 Trachymyrmex cornetzi | reverse complement strand
ATATATATATATATATATGTATATATACATATATATTAGCAACTATTTTTACCAACTTGAAAAAATATTGTACTAAAAAAATTCTGAAAGAATTCTATGAGAAGAAAATAATCAATTTTGGTCTCTTGTTGTTTTTCCGTAAAGTTGACAGTAATTTCAAATATTTGAGTAAAAAAATTATTGAAAACCAATATTCGGTGATTTTCAATGATTAATATCTTGTTAACTATTACAAAATGGTAGAGGTTTTCGACTCACAATCAGTTTAATCCGCTCTATCTGTGCACAAAATATTTGGAAGTTATTCTGAGACACCCTGTATAGATACAGATATGAAAATAATTTTGTTGGAAACTTAAACTGGCTAGGATGTTAAAACTTTTTGCAGCATTGTTTATCGTATTTGAGATTCCTACGTAATTATTTTGATAGTACGACAAAATTATTTTCAGATCTGTATCTAGCTAAATTTTTAGATACTTCAGCAAAACCGTCCTTTCCGTGTAACTATTTACCCGTTCATTCTACCTGTCCGCGACTTTGTTTGCATGTTTTTACGATATTTCGCACGCGAACCACTCTTTTTCGCCTATTTCTCGCTCGGTTATTAATACTACTGATAAGAAATCATTCTCTTTTCGCGTAATCATCTGTCTCGCTAAAACGACGCATATCAGAGACCGTCTCTCCGCAAAAACAATGCGCGTCGTTTTCTACCATCGATGCACGAGACTCGAATCATTCGCGTGAAATCGTGTACGCCGAGAAAAGTGAGCTCTCACCCTTAATGCCGGAAAAACGAGACCATTGTGATTCGTTCTTCCACCCACCTCCCTCGACTTCCTTTTCCGTCGACAGGACTGTATTTATCGAAATTTGCTCGCAACGTTTGTAGAAAATACGTAGGAACATCCGAATAAAAGTCATGATCTCTAAAATTAATGAAAGAACAAAAATGGATATAAAATAACGGAGAAATGTAATCAGTTCTTTCAATTCTATCCGTTAATTATTTTTAGCAATCCCGTATTTTAAAAATTAATTAAATGATAATTTAAAAAAACATTAATTAAAAAAACGATATGGGTCAAGCTAAACCCGGAAAATTGAACGAAATTAACGCGCTAATATATATATATTGTAACGTTGGAACTCAACAACGATCTTTAAAATTAAACTTACTCCATTTCCAAGATAAGGAAAAGCGATTAACATTTATGGCAGAACAGGATCGCAAATATACTACCCCAAGTCTGCGCTTCGACCAATCACCAATATATCCAAGCTTTTTCCCATATGAGGGAATGGATGGTTGCTTGCGTTCTCGGTTAACGTTCGCTAGTCGAAACTTCCTCCGTTTCTCATGATATTTTTCTCTTACCCTTTCCCTCTATCGATCCTTCCCCACGTGTTTTTGCACATAATAGACGTACTTTGTCCCATCCGACATTTCGAACGCTTTGAAATTAAAAATATTTACGATACTTTGATTCCCTTCACTTTCGTTAATCAAATATTCTCTTTTTGAAGCATAAATCTAGAATATATATAACATTATACCAAAGATATATTATACCATAGATATATCTGAGAAATAGTAACGAATAGAATGGCAAAGGCCTAAAACATTGCACTACAAAAAGTCTTATTACCAGTAATTGGAATTCTGGTAGATTCAATCAGAAAGGTATAAATCAGACTGCCCTTATAATGAAATCTAGCAAACATTCTAATCGAGATAACCAGAAATTCCATTACGACAACTAGAATTCTGATTTATACGATCAGAATTTGTTTTGTTTGTACCAATTCTTGTTAGTACAACCGAAACATTTCTCTCAGCAGTGAGCAGCTTTTTTACTTACGTTATCTATCCGTTTATCTATATTATTTTTCATTTAAACGTGCAATTTTTATAACCAGAATTCTAATTCGTATAATCAAAATTCGTTTTGTTGATACTTCTTGTTGGTACATTCAAAACATTTTTCTCAGCGTGTGTTGCATTTTTATCTGTTTTATTTATCTATTTTTATCCACAATACTTTCATCTTGCAATTCATGTTTTCTATCGCGCCGTTCGAAATTCGACATAATCCGTCTATCCGTTTTACATAAGATAGCCGCGTTACTTTGTAGAAAGAAAAATGAATTTTAACTATTTAAGCATTTCATTATTCCGCAGGCAGTTGTCAGGGAATTGAACAGGCTGGGCATGCTGGTCGATCTCTCGCATGTCTCGACAAGAACGATGAGGACGGCCCTGCAGACGACGA
>NW_017295861.1:2920966-2976221 GCF_001594075.2 Trachymyrmex cornetzi | reverse complement strand
GCCCTGCAGACGACGAGGGCGCCGGTGATCTTCTCGCACAGCGCTGCCAGGGCGCTGTGCAATTCCACCAGAAACGTGCCGGACGACGTGCTCAGAAATCTGGTGAGTTCTCCGAGTCGCATAAACACGTATACTCCGAATGCAATCGGATTGCCCTTTAAAAACAGAGTGGAAAAGAAATACGGTAAACGGATCAGTTCAATTATTCCATCGTTGCTGATATTCCGCACTTTCCGCAGAAATAGGTAGCGAGCGAAACGGAACGCCGCTGTCACGAGGAAAAAAAGCGATACGTCGATTGCAATATGTACAAACGGATTTATTTATTTATTTATTCAGGTCCCTTGCTACACCACGCGCGTGTCGGTCAGTTAGAAAACACTGCGGAGTATGAGCGCTCGTGTACAGAAAACGAATGAGATATTTCTTTGCTACACCGCGCTTACAAGAGACGGACAGAGGAAATCAAAGCGAGAGCACTCGCGAAAATGTAAACCAACGCGTATGAAAGTTGCTGGCTACCGCAGCTACAGCCTTTGTTCAACTATACCGAGATTATTTGATTTCGGGTCAACGTATATACATCCCACGGACCAACCAGGTTGTACTAAAGCTCAGTTTTGGTGTGGTTTAGTATTGGTGAGCGACAACTACCCGGCGGAATTACGATACGTGTAATATTTGAGGAACAGCGAGTAATAAAATATTCGCAGCTACGCTGTAAACATGGCCATGAACATTATTGATTTTACGCGGCAATGCAAAACAGCCTCTTGTCAAAAATTTATTTTAATATTCTAATTAATTATTATACAACTTCGATGCGGAACTGTAATTAGAGAGGCAGCAATGTTAAAATAGGATTATCATGGAAAACGTACACAGAAAGAATGATGAGTTTGTTAAAGTTCTAAAAATTTTGATACACAGAAAAAAATGATTTTGTTGAAATATTTAAAAATTTAGCTATAAGCCATAGATGTGAAAATAATTTTGTTAGATCATCAAAATAGTTATGTAGGACTCTAAAATTTGATGATAATAATAAAAAATTTTGACATTTAAATAATTAATTTAAGCGTCTTACATAAAATTATTTAGAATAATCCGAAAAGTTATTTTCAAATTTGCAGCTAAATTTTTACACTGGAAAAAATTATATTATATCAACAGCATTATTTTAATTAAAAATAGTTTTATTAATTTACACAACACACACACACACACAACACTATTAATGAAACAAATTCGTCATGCTCTTGTTTTGATAAAATTTTATTCCTTTATCAATACTATTATTGAATTAACAAGATTATTTTCAATTACAATAATGTTATTGATATAATATCGTTTTTTTTCAATGTAGATACTTTAATAAAATTGTTCTTTTCATAGATACAGATCTGAAATAACTTTATTGAACCAATAAAATAATTATGTAGGAAACTCAAGCGTGATAAGCACTGCTACATAACATTTTGCCATTCTAATAATCAGCTTGAGCGTTCTACATAATTATTTTGATAGTCCAATTATTTTGATAGTCTATTATTTTCAGATCTGAATCTAGCTATTTAGATACTTCAGCAAAATCATTCTTCCCATGTATGTAAAAATATATAATAAAACATATGATAATAAAAATATGATAAAATTAAAATATGATAGAATGATATGAATATGATAGAATATGAATTCGAATATGTGTGATTCTAAGCACCCACGCTTAGCGCTTTTTTTACCTTTTTTTTAAAAAGGTAAGCTTGTATAAATAACAAGAAACAGTATTACTGATTCTAAGCACCCACGCTTAGCGCTTTTTTTACCTTTTTTTTAAAAAGGTAAGCTTGTATAAACAACAAGAAACAGTATTATTTGTGTTTTACTTTTTAATTTGGTAGATAAAATTTAACTTGGTAAAGCATACGCCACGAAAATAAATAGCTGCCGACAATCGCTTTTTATATATTGCGATCGTTCGAGTACATATAAAAGGAAATAAAAACGCGAAAGCGCAAAAAAGAAGGTGTGCGCACAGTGCTGGGTGATTAAACGCAAGTTTTATCGACAGATCTGATATCTGGAAGTGAGATGCGTAACGTCGAAATTAAATCCGTAGCGTACAAGCGAAGTGAGGCAAGCCGTGTGCAAATCGAACGCGATACGAGAGTAGTTTGCAATCCGCAAAGTTGTAAAACATGCGCACCGATCGGATCGGTGGAAATGTGCAAGAACGTCGGGATCTGTAATATCAAACACAAAGTAACATCGAGAACGCGCAAATTGTTCGAGTTCATGTAACGAGATAATCGCGAACTATTCGTAATCGATGAAGGAGCGAGGACTCAAGATATATATGTCAAAACGATTTGGAGCAACGGAAACAACGCGCCAGAATAGCACGAGTTAGAAATTCGAGGCTTAATCCACGTTATTATCGATAATTCTGCCCACACCCACCATCGCCAATTGGAGTTAATCCAATCGCGGCATTAATCTCGTCCTTTGAACCGCAGAACCAAAATTTTTCATCGCCCATTGAATTTGCGAGGAGCATAAACGCGGTACGATAATTGACGTTTCATTAATAGTGTAACAGTTGGCCGAGGACTTAAACGTAACGCTTCATTAAAATTTCATCCCATTCTCGTACCGCATGTCCGTAGATTAACAATTGACGAACCGACGATGATGAGCTCAAGGAGTTCTAAGTTAACGAAATTAAATTCAATTTATTGTTAATTAATTTTACACTTAGGGACTTTATTGAAGAAATGTACGATGTAAATTTAATATTTTATTTTATATTCTGTAGCAGTATTTATGGGTCATTTGATCCATATGAGAATGCAGTGTAATTTTTAGGAAAAATTCTAATATAATTATGTAAAGAATTAATAATGATATAATAAAAAAATTTATTATCCAGATAAAGAAACTTAAATTATAAATACGTAAAAAAAATTATGAAAATTATATTATTTTAAATAATTATATTAAAATTGTAAAAAGGTATAAGTAATAAAAGTAACAATAACTGATAATGTATCAATATTTTATAATATTATAATCCACTTTGAAATTCGTAGATATGAAGTTCTGAGAGAAAAACGTTTATTTTTACTAACCTGGCGCTGATTTCTATTGCAATATCTTGATATTACCTAATAATTTCTACCTGATAATATTTTATTCTTGAAAAATTATATTTAACGACTCTCGTTTCATTTGTTTAAAATATTTATTTATATAATGAGACAGCACATTAATTGTAACTGGCATGAATTTCTCCAATTTTTCCGAGACGAGACGATACGAGAAAAAACATATGATAGTCGCGGAAATGTTTTTAAATGAGATGAGAAGTTTTGAGACAATATTCCGAGATTTTCGCATCGAAATGCATCACTGATCATATTGCTATGGTTTTTAAACATATTTTCAACTTGTAAAATAGTGTACGCGAAATATTGTTAATCCATCTTCGAAAAACAAGATGGTTACTGATTAATTAATCGAAATTTTCCTCGATGTCTTGAAGTCACCCTACTAACATCACCATGTCCACGAACTTCATTCCCTTCTCTCTCCATAAGCGATCGATATTCCCTTAATTATACCCACAGACTGAGAGGATGAGTAACAACGATCTAAGCCGGATGGCTTGTCCGGTAGCGTGTTATTAACCGCGTTGTCCTGCTGCCCTAATTAACATTGCATAGAATAGCAAGGATAGGTATCAAGTAGACAACTGTGTTCCTTGAAACAGTTTTCCCGATAGTTTCCGCGTTCAGTTGATTAAAAAAAACTAATATAGTTAATGAAGAAATTAGTATTAATTGAAATAATTTATATTACTGTTTTATATTAGGTAAGGATAGGTATCAAGTAGACAACTGTGTTCCTTGAAACAGTTTTCCCGATAGTTTCCGCGTTCTGTTGATTAAAAAAAACTAATATAGTTAATGAAAAAATTCGTATTAATTGAAATAATTTATATTACTGTTTTATATTAGGTACACAGTAAAAAATCGTGCGTCCATATGTAGAATTTTTCTTGTGTTACCACATTTTGATTATTACTTCAATGTAAAATAAACATACAACTGATATGTTATTATTTTTGTAACATTTTGATGTGTTAGATTCATGTCACCTTTCTAACTTAACAATTGCGTATGTCGATTAAAAATGAAATATATTATTTTGAGTGTTTTTAATACAATTGTTTCAATTAATTTATATATCTCAAAGTCAATTTAATATCTAAGAATTTTTTTATTCACATTATACGAACAAAAATGTTTTATTAACATTTTCTTACGAGTTACTGCAACTATTCTTCTATGCGCTCTACTTATTTTATATGTTAATTTTAAATCATCTCTAAAGTCAAAATAACAAATATAAATGTAAAGTATTGTGTCAATTATTTAACATTACTAGTTCGTTAATAAATAACACAAGACGAATGAGTTACTTTAACTTAAAATTTAGAGTGGATCTCCTGGGACATGTAAAAAATGTTAAAATTAACATTTTCTTTTTTACCGCGTACCTATTATAATCTCTTTTGTATTGTAATTTTATTTTCATTACTAATTAATAATTTTTTGAAACGCTAAATTAGAGTGGATCTCCTGGGACATGTAAAAAATGTTAAAATTAACATTTTCTTTTTTACTGTGTACCTATTATAATTTCTTTTGTATTGTAATTTTATTTTCATCACTAATTATTAATTTTTTGAAACGCTGATTTTTTTGATACAATTATATCATATTATTTCATCTTTAAATATATTTTGTAATAATAATAATCTGTTAGAACAAATTAAATTAATAAAATATTGTATTTAATTTATTTTTATATCAAATTTTTTATACCATGGGATCCTAAAGAAAGGCCGTTTTAACCCTTTTAAATCCTGCGTACATTGTAATGTACATCAAGACATTATTCGTTGAAATTATTTAATTCTATCGACATTATCTAAGATCTAATATACATAATAATGTATACGTTGGAAAAATAGTCAAAACTTTGAAAAAAATTAATTGCAGTTTAGTATAAATTATTTATTAAAGTGCGCATAAATTGAATTTTTTAAAATGTTTTTTACATGGGGTTTCAATAAAATCAGATTTGAAGGGATTAAACAACCAACCATTTTCTTGCGAATAAATTTCAGTAGCGGAATAATATATATTATGATTTTATTGTACATAACTGCACGATGTAATTTCGTGTCATACGTTTAAAGATCGAAAGAAATACTATCACACGGTGTGTATGACATTAATGTATCTGTTCACAGGCTAAGAATGGCGGAGTGGCGATGGTCCCTTTTTATACCTACTTCATAACATGCAACAGCACCGCTACTATAAAAGACGTTATTGGTACGTGCAACGCTATACGCGAAACTGTGCTAAGCTGAACCCCGAGAGTAAATTATACCGTATCAATATTGCATGTGACAGACGCGTAATTACTGTACACGTTGTATTTTACGTCACTTTGACACATTTTCCGTTGTAAATTTAATTTTCGGAGCCATGCTCGTAAAAAGACGTAAAATTATAACAAAATAAATGCATCCGTTATTTCTCGAATGAAGAACAAACGTGTATCTTAATATTGCAAGAATTCTACAATTCATCTTGCTTAGCCATTTTTTAAGTGGGATATATATTTACTTTTTCTTTAACGCTCGCTATGTAAAAAATATTTAAAAAGATCCGTTGTGTGTGCGTGTTTCTGACAATAATCAAACATTTTACCTATGCATGCATGACGATCTCATGAGCGCGTTACCTCGTAACCGTGCTATTCCCCAATCACATTTTATTCCCACAGGCAAAAGCGCATGCATTTATATTAAAATATTTCATATTAAAATATTTTGTGACGTGCTGGCACCAGGACAAAATGATTAAGGCCCAATATATTGTTTCAGCACACATCAATCATATTCGAAAGGTGGCGGGAATCGATCATGTTGGAATCGGAGCGGGTTTCGACGGGATAAATTTGTAATTATTTTTTCACAATATCTATTTTCGCACGCAGGGGCACTCAGAGACACACACACGGCGCGTTGTTATAAAAGTAATTTGATACAGTAACGCTTGTGATTAATTTCATCGAAAAGTACGAGACATGATAAATCTGCAACTCGACGTAAATATATATTTAACCTACAGAGAGTTCCACTTTTACGCTCGAGGATAATTGCTTCGCTTGTTTTCAGAAGCGCGTGAGTCCCGGGAGGTTAATTTGATGGAGGGGAGGTTACAAGAAACAATGCCCAAGGAACTGCTTTTGTTCCGCAGTCATGAAACTTTCACAAAGTGCCTATCATGGTTCTTGTAATAATGTAAATGCATAGTAAAATAATATCGTTGTTAACGCAACTTTTTTTTCCTTCGTCATAATAATTTTTTCAAAATTTATTTCGGTTTAACCATAGCTGTGATAAAAATAGACTGCACATTCCTATGAAGTTGTCACTATCGATTTAGAAAGAGTGAGATGACTCGAATCATATCACTTTCTCTCTAAAGTATCAAGTTGATGAAGAAAGATGCTAATATGTTCAATTCTTTATAACTGAGCACAGAAGCTAAGATCATGGAACGCACAGTCTATACCCATTAGGTGTCCCTTTGACATTCAAAATATGGCTTTTCTTTTATATTGAATAAAAAATAAAATTAATTTATGTTCACCGAATACCGCTCGTAAAATCACTAAAATATGTTATCCAAACAGAAACATAAATTTTTGTAATTTTATGATTAAACTTACATGCTCGAACAAATACATTTTATAATAAATTAACTAATTGTACACAAGTTATTTTCTATTTTCGAATTCAATACTTATTCATAATAACAATCAGACTGTTCAGACCTAATGTAGAATCACAAAAGCTTGCGTATCTATAATAATGCGTGGGACACACGTCAATTGCGAGTACAATACTGTAGCAGAAGTGAAAGTATTGAAGACCAGTTTTATGACACTAAATATACCAACTCAGATTGACTAAAAATATAGTTCATATCGTTTTCAAAACAAACGAATCAATCGTTATTCAGTTTATTGTTATGATGCTCTTTTAAAAACTGGACGTAACGCATCGAGCGCTGCGAACTTATCGTCGTTCTCTGAGTGTTACCTCGAATCAGCTAAGTTAAGAAGATCGTTTGACTCTCACGAGATTTGTACCTTTTGTAGTACTCCCACGGGTTTAGAGGATGTCTCGAGGTATCCACAACTATTGGCCACCTTGTTAGAGGATCCTACATGGACGGAGGATGACATCAAGAAACTAGCCGGCCTCAACTTACTGAGGGTATTCGCGAAAGTCGAACAGGTATGGCGATGTTCGTTTCTAATCGGCTACAGGATGCCGTATCTTTTACGATCATTATTTACGATGACTGTAAAAATAAAAATATTTCGGCTGCTAAAATAAAAATATATCCTACGACGGTGACTAGGTAATTCCGAGTATCTGACTACGATTAATCGCGCGTGCTCGCTGAATATATTTATCAACGCTTTTGGATGGTTATTAAAATTTTAATACTCTTTGTTACGCACGCGTTAAGTTAATTGAGTGCGTTGTAACTATGGCGTTGCTCCTGTTTTCACAAGTTCATTGTTGGAATTATTTTCACGCTCGCAATAAAGATAACAGCTCTGTATGACATAAAAAATAAAAATAGCAGAAACAAGCTTTTTCAAGCAAATCAAATAGTTACATAGAAAAAAAAAATAAAAACATTAATAAACAATGAAATATAATATTATAGATTAAATAACACGAATATTTTTGCAGAAAAATTTACAACAGATGCTACATAATTTTCTTCCCATAAAGATTGGTCTTGATCAACTTCCTGTAGAAAGAACGATTTTATTAAAGTACCTAAAAATTTAGATAGAGATACAAATTTGAAAAATTTTGTTGGATCATCAAAATAATCATACGAAAAACTCAAACATGATCAGCAGAGCTGCAAAAAATTTTGCATGGATATATTAAAATATAGTTAATAAAATCGATCAAAATCGATCAAAATCGATCGAATTAATTTTTAAATGATTGAAGTATAACTAACAGCGACGATATGAATGAGCATTTTATGAACTTTATTTCAATGTACTAATTTTTCCTTGAGTGTACCGTTCATTATTATGATAATTTTTGGTTTCCATAAAGAAAAATACATAAAGAAGATGTAAAAATAAAACGATCTCCGAACGATCGCAAAAAAAGTGAAAGTTGTACTCTCCTTTTCATAGACAAATTTAAATGTCCTGCACAATTATTTTGAATTTTGATAGTTTAACAAAATTATTTTTAGGTCTGTCTAAATTCTTAGATATTTCAACAAAACTGTTTGTAAAAAAAAAATCCAAAAATGATATCAGACACAGATCGATTTTGTTCTCCATTTCTTATCTTGCTGTAGTAAGCAATTATTATCTTTTCCGATAACAGGTTCGTGACGAGTGGCACAGAGCAGCGGTGTTACCTGTGGAGAAGATCAGTCCACCAGACAACTCGGCCTGCGTTTACGGCGCGTCCTGATCTTCTTTAAGGACAATTGTGCCGGGATTTCTCGACTTTGCACGATCGCCGAAGATTCTGAGGATACCGCGGTATTACTGGAGCCTGTAAGGACGCGTGTCCCGAATCGTACCAAAGGATTCGTACCGTAAGAAAGTTTCACGGATATCTCTAATGGAAACGACCGACCAATCTACACCGAAAGAACTGCCGACTTCTACTTCAGGGACTCCGTCGCGCCTTAACGAGAGACGAAGATTCAGCGCGGGAATGCGACCGGTCCTTCGAAATTAATGGCGTCGAGGATCCTTCGGAGACACCTTTGGAACGTGGCGAGCCCGTTCACCTGCGACTCCGTTTGAAAAATCTCAAGCGCCGTTAACGACAGTAAATTGCGATCGTGTTTGAGAAATAATTATCCCCCTCTTACAAGCACCACTTATTTTTGCGATATCTGATGAATTAGTAATTTCATAATGTTAAAGAAAGATTAATGACTGTTTTTAACTCAATATTTCTTCCATGCTTGCAAATTATTGGATATAATTTTGCGATCATTTGTCAGGCATTTCCGTCCAGACTTCAAACTTGGCTTAATAATACTTATTTATTTATTTCGCAATTTGCATCACTCGCACGTTAAAGTGCATATTTTACATACGCCATACCATATATTTTACCTCTAAATGAATAATAATAATAATAATAAACACAGAAAACTTGAAAGTTTAAAAGTTTGAATCACGATTTCATAATTTCGCTTTATAAACTGCAATTTTTAACTCATCTAGATAAATTCGCAAAAATACTTGTTACACACGTAATTTATTTAAATTATTTTGTTAGTCGCAAAAACGATCGAAAGAATTTTCGAAAAAAATTTTGTCGAAAAAAACGGGAGGTCATATTCTCAATGTACATTTAGTACCAACTATGGTCGGCTGATTCTCGTATCATGTCTCCAGTACATGCAAACACGATCTGTTAAATTAATAAAATTCAGAACCAGGCAGCCATATTTAGTGTTAAATGTGCAAGAATATGGACAAATTGCATGTGACAATTGTACGTGATTAATCTTGTAAGATTTCTTGCGTTAAAAAAAAAGCCGAAATAGTTCGAATGGAGTACACAATTATTATCTCAGGCGTTGCATTTATATCGTTCTTTATAGGTACTACGACCAGAGATCTGGAACGATCATAAATGACATCACTGTCATACACCAAAGAGATAAGCCGTACTTTTTATAATTTTTAAATGAATTAATGATACTATATTAAAAATATCCTGTGCGTATCCTAAGAAATATTTGAATTCAATCTCACGTCATACGAGAACCATAAAAATAGATATTCATGTACTATTTGTACATTTCCGTCAACTTATTTTTGTTCAAGCTTGTATAATTAGATATAATATCGCCAAAAAAATCTTTTCTTCGAAACTTGCATTTTTTTCTTTTTGACTATTAATCATAAATAGACATCGGATTATATGCATTTGCATATTTGCATATGCAAAATACATATAATGGGCTGTTTGCAGCATTTTGCATATAATAATAATTTGTTTATTGAAAGTGCATATTTTTGTATAAAACGCCAAAACTTTTACAAATATGGTAATTTGAAATAGGCGCGTAAAACTTTGGAAACGATGGCCGGTATTCATAGTCGATTCTTATTTCAAAACCGTCTTAAGTATAATGTCTTAAGACGCTAATGCGGCCCTTTGATTGGTCCGTGACATCTTAAGTTATAAACGCTTATGTTTCGTTGATTTTTTAATTCTTATGTTTCCTTGATTTTTCCAATATTTTGCTGTAATTTGTTTAATTCAAAGAGATAATTTGATTTGAGTTAGTTCAATTTGACATTAAAGCAATAAAATATATATCTTAAATTAAGTCGTTTCTTTTTTGATAATGCATATTTTATGCATATTTTGGTCTTTTTTACTACATATTTTTTTAATACATATTTGCATGCATATTTTAACAATTTAATTATGCATATAATCCGATGTCTAGTCATAAAACTTTTCTAAATTCTCTAAGAAATTGATATCTATAAATTCTCTCTTTGAGCGTTTTGCACTTAATCGTTCCATAATAAAGAGAAAAATAGCTGAATAAAAGAGGTCTTACCCTTTCTCTGATTTATAACATTAAATACATGAATAAGCATTAAACAAAAGCTTTCAAAGTTCACTTAAGATTAAATGTAGAGTAAGATTTCGTTAATTGTTTGTACTTTTCAAAAATAATATACGGAAGATCACTCATATCCAATCGCTTATATAATTGAGAAATTATTAATATTTCGATAGTTTTTAAGATGACTCCAAATTTGTCAATGAATTCGCCACCGATGGTGTTTGTCAGTGTAATTTTGAAACGCCCTATACATGAATATCAAATCAGACAAGTGCGCTTATAATGTGCGAATATAACGAAATCTCCAAAGAGAGAAGTTTGAGAATGCGAAAGATATTAAATTTCTAACGATTAAAGGCTTCGAAGGTAGCTCTCATGCATCAATAATAAAAAAGAAAAAAAAACAAATCGTTCGCTTTATGGCGAGTTTTTTAATTGATATAGCAACGCAACGAAGCGAAATTTCCTGTTAATCGCGCATCGATTCCATTTTAATCTTTCAAAATTTGACTTGCTTCTTTCTGTAAAACAAATTTAAGTTTCCGGAACTGAGACGATAGACCTGTATTGAACTCACTCACGATCAGCTATAAATTTCTTTGTCGAAAAAGTCAAACAGTTCAATTCTCTTTGTGTTACATCTGAAAATTTAGACTTATTCATTTTAAATAATATTTTAAGAAGAACTTAATATTCATTCCATTTTATACAAATTGTATCATTTTCGTTCCTTAATTAGTGCCTCTTAATTAACATAAATTAGATAAGTCTTGCAAACCCAGCGTCAGTAATTATGATTTTAGCCTCAGTTCCGGAAGGTTAATCTTGTCCAGATTCACGCGCTATCGATAAAAGCACAACACTTCTAATTGAGATCGCATGCAAAGAATATTGGCTATTCTTGAAATCTATTTTGACATGCTGCTTGATTATGCTTAAGAGTGCGTATGTAATGCCACTCGTTGCCGATATTAATTCACTGCCACACTTATACTGGATTTTGCGAACACCTTAGGTGAACCTATAACATTCTCAGTTTCGAAAACGTAAGCAAAGATGCAACAATGTTGAGTTGATAATTTAATTGATAACAGGGTTGCCACAAATTCCTCGTCCTAAAATTCCATAACTCGTCCTGATTTCCAAATAAAATTTCATGTCTTTACCTGACTTTCAATAATATTGAATCAATATTTTTTTTTTGTTCTTTTGTCCTGACTTGGAAACCGTTAAATATTTTGTTAAAAGAGCAATTTAACATAGCAATGTACATTATTATTAATATTGTTTATACTGGTTGCATTTAATTGTTAAATGGTAGTTAAATTGGTAGTATTTCAAAACTACGCAGGTGTGTATACGCACATCAAACATCTTTAGAACCAAGAATTTTTTATTTTCTGGCAAATTTTTTAAAATTCTTTGATATTTCCCTGATTTCCCCGAATGTTTTCAATTTCCCTAACATTACCCTGATTTCCAGTTTTGTGACAACTCTTGATAATTCAGCAAAAATTCTTTATAATGACTTGCAACCGATACATTTCTATATATATCTGCATAGACAAGTTTCTCGGAGCGTAATAGATTGGCTATTACGCTACTTCGCATAATTTTGCTCGAGTTCCATCACTGTATTTGCTGCTCCGATTGCACGAACCGTCGTCCTGAATCGTCCTACAGCCACAAGTGCTTTGAGAACAAAACGTTGATTTAACAAATCACTTGCAACGCGTAACGCGACCTATACTCTTCGGAAGCTATTGCTAATATACAAGCCGTTCGTTTTGAAAATGGCGTATATAACAATTTTCAGAAGTAGAATTTGTAGAGGCAGTTTGCACGAATTTATAGTCCAGAATTTAGAGAGTATCACAAACTTGAACTTACGCCACTTTCAAAATAACTACGACCAAAAACTCCTGGATGCGTCGCGGATAGTTTCGTGACTTCTCTCAGGGCTGTGATATTTTCCGCGGGCCTCGTGAAACATTTTGTGCTTCCATCTAAAAAAAAAAAAAATCGGGGCATGTCGCAGAAGGGAGAAAAATGTATCGAAGAAAGTCGCATTATTGCGAATCGAAGACGTGGGTACGTTACGCTCGACAATTCATTAAAACGATAAAACGATATAATAGTCGGTTTAGCTACACGACAGAATGCTCCTTGACAGAAAAGATAGGTACTTCGTAAGAGATATTTCAGAAATGTATCAGAGAAAGAGAGCCCCGAGAAGAGACGAGAAAGGTTTACCGAAAATTTTGGTATAATATAAATATAATTTTTAATTTCGTACCTTGTTATAAATCACACATAGTCTTGTAAACGCTTTTATAGTTATTCAGAAAATTTATAGTAACGTAACAAACATTATCAGCTCAATCGACCGTCATACCGCTTTAATCGAACGAATCGCGAGACAATCGCGAGAAGAGAAGCACGCGTATTGCGTCGATGCGCCGAGATTTTCCGATTACGACTTTGTTAATATCGTATTAAATGATAGCAGTATTTGGAAGGATAGATAGAGCGAGGACGATAAGAAGCATAACGTAGTCTAGCGTGGACTGTACATCTACGAAGAAATTTTTCAATACGTACTAAACACACTGTATTAACGCGAAAGCACATTCGCGTACACACATTTTTGAGAACAATCGAGATGCCTTCGACGACTCGCGGCGCTGCTCCACGAGCTACGGGATTTTCGTCCGCACAAACTGTCAAAGAACTAGACTATTGACAAAGAACATGCTTTTTGCAATGCGAGAAAACAAAACATGAGTTTAATGAACTTAGTCGTTAATTAAAAATATATCGTTGGCTGTATGTCCCCCGCGACAACATTCGAAACTCGATTCAGCAAGAAAGGCGAATTCCTTGTTTTCCCTCAAAATAAAGCTATCAGCGTGCATTTATCCCGAGAGATCTAGCAAATACAATGAAAATTGTCAAAATACCAAAAAAAAAAAGAAGTTTTACGATTAATTGATAACCATATTAGAGAGTGAGGCGCAGCTCCCTTTTACATAAATTTTAGCAGCAATAACGCAAGTAACCGCCAAATAGTCTACTCAGTCTACTGTTAAGTAGCATAAACGACCAATAGGAGGATACGTATATAATTTCTAATTCGAGTAAGTCTAACGAGTATGTAATTACGGCACTTTGCTCAATACCACCGATTAGGACGTCAGGAAGACACACACATACCGTTCTTTCCGTAGCGTTTCCGTAATGTAAACCTTCGTAATTTTAACTACGTTTAGATGAACAAACGCGCGGCCGCGTCACGGTTATTCTTTATAAATAATTTATGGATATCTTTCCTCCACGCGAGGCAAATATTGCAAATGACGCCGAGGCAAATATTGCAAATCGACTCAAGAGTTGAGGGGAAATCATAGATAATTATTTTGAGTGTGTATGAGTGAGCAACACATGTGAGCGAGACGAGAAAGAAGATATATTGTCAAAAAAAAAAAAACCAGGAATAATTTCGAGCGTTTCGAGAAGGTGGACGCGAAAATCGTATCCGAAAAACGTCAATTATTTATGTATGTAGACAAAATGGAATTTATCGATACACCCGTGTCTCGTATCGTTCGGACAATCTATAATTCTCACGTTTAATTTATCTCGGAGTAACGTTTCATCTTACGTTCACGATCACGCCATTTTTCGCGACATGAAAAAAATCCAATAAAAAAAAAGATATATATGCATAGATGAATGTAAACGTTCTTTTCTCGAACAGCTCGACCATTATTCTTCCCATAGATCAACGTGTTCATTTTCTAATATCTAACGAGTAGGGCGATCAACTACGTATGCGAAATAGAATTCATTTTTTTCTAAGATGACGTAACCGAGGAAAAATCAGAGAGAAGGGCAAGAGGAAAAGATAATAGCGAGAAAAGGAAGAGATCTTAGTTGTATAAACCTTACCGTATATACCATAAAAACACACAACTGCCTAGAAACTCAGATTAATAAATATATATATTATACTTATTACATTATATACAATTAACTTAAAAAAAATTGACATGTCTAAGCGCACAACAACGAGCGAATTTGGCTGAACAAGAAACGTGTAAGTAGAATATATCCAACCGTGACCGAAGCGTGCGTACATAGTGTACCAAAACCACCGGAACATATTTCAATAACAACTGTGATTGAATTACAAGTGAAAATTATAGAAAAGCTTCAAGGTGACAGACTGAGAATAAAATTGTACACACAGAAAAATACATATCGTATGCAAATAATAATTATTTGTTGCAGATATTTCAAAAGTTTATATGTGCGCGAATATATCATAAGTCTATCACAAGCATTAAATTTATTGAAAATATATTCTGAATCTTAATAAGTTGAAAAAAAAAATACTTCAATCAAGATTATTAAATTAAAACAAATTCCATTTGCTTATATAAATTCGTTTCTTTAATTAATTTTATAGTATTTTTCAAAAGAAAATAAATTCTTGTTTTTAGTACATATTAATGAGTTTTTCTAAAATTTATAATATAAATATATTATTATAAATTAAAACAAATTCAATTTGCTTATATAAATTCGATTTTTTAATTAATTTTATAATATTTTTCAAAAGAGAAAATAAATTCTTGTTTTTGGTACATATTAATGAGTTTTTCTAAAATTTATAATAAATATATTTTAAAATTATTATCAAGAAAATATTCTTTGTTAAAGATAACCGTTATTTAATAGAAACAAGTAAATTAAGTAATTACTTTCCTTAGCAATAGAATATTTTTCTGTGTGTACTGTTTAAAATTCAGGCCGGTTTTACTTTGCTAAAGTTTGGATTACTGCAATCTTTGCGGAAATTTAAAGAAATCGCGATGGTCTTCCGTAAGATTCTCTCTAAAGAAAAATCAAGTCCGCGTGAGTGTAACAAGATCGTCATCGAAATACGTACTGGTAGTTTCGAAATGCACCGTACAGAAGAGCAGAAGGGACGAGTCAGTTCGCTACTGTACTCGAGAGACCATAACGCGGCACGTTTCTGACCGTAGCTACGATTTTTCACCTCGTCTGGCGAGAATAATGCACTCCCGACCACTTACCGCGAAACAAGTTTTGCGGTCGAACGTCGATACATCGAGCAATGCGAGCGAGGACAAACGTCGACCGGTTTCTGACCGAGTAACCGATTCCCGCCCTGTTATCTCGGGCGAAGCAGCTAGTTTTGAAAAGTTAAACGCGTCCCACGAGGATCCTGCTCTACGCTTCTCGGCGCGTCAATAATGCAAGCGCAAGAAAAATCAGTTGCCACGACGCTAGCTCGTCAAACACGTCTTTTTTGATTTTTTAAAGAAATCCGCTGGTCCCGTTGCAAAAGGCTTCTCTTTCGCTTCTAGATCATCCTGACTCTGATTCGACTAAAATAGTAAATTCAATTTCACGAAGGTGTATCTTTTATTGACTCTCGACGTCAAGGAGACTCGAGCTGAAGTAATGCCGATCGTCATAGACGTAAACGAGTCGAATCGATGTCGAGTAAAGTCGTGCAAGTTGGCCCCCAAAAGGGGCCGATAGCTGTAAATTTCCGCAGTGAACTTCGGCGGAGGTACGACGTGAAACTTTCGCCCGCTCGCATTTTCGATTTATCGCTTTGTCGAACGCTCGAGATGAATCCTAGAAAAAGAAGTGATGGTCGCGAGTTAAAGCACTTTGGAAACACTGTTCTGAAGGGCATCATCGTTTATATCGCGAGAACTCGGGAATGAGAAGCGGAATGGGAAGCGTTTAAAGAGAAATTTCATTATCAACAAATACAAGTACAATCAGCAGGATGCCTCGAGCTGTTCGATGACTATGTACAGCGTGTAAAAGTTTTTAGAAAAATTTAATTACGTGGCGGGATGAGAAGAAGAGCGAGAGGAAGAGAAAGAGTGTATGTGTGTGTGTATATGTATGCATGTGTGTGTGAGAAAGAGAGAAGTGAGAAAGCAAAAGTGAGGGAGATTTGCGAGAAAAATACCCATGCGATAAAAATATATTGCAATGATTAATGGCATGGCTAGATATTAAAGATGCTATGAAAATGAAAAGATAGAGAAAGTTTTAATAAATTAATTCTTAACGCTATAAAAAAAAACAAGAGACACTATTGATACATACTATCTAAGAAAAATAGTATATATATTATATATATATGATAATATACACACATTTACACAATCAGAGAAAGAAAGGGAGAGAAAAAGAGAAAGAGAGAGAAAGAGAGAGAGAGAGAGAATAATAAAGTGAAAAACCGAGAAACAAAAACACATGTACATGGTATCCTATGAACGTAATTATAAATATATACCGATATGGGCGTAATTACATTAATATCTATGAAAATTAGGCATCGATGTACTTGCGGACATAAAATGTGCATGAGATTAACTCACTTGCTATTATCTATATGAGAACAAATAAATATATACTATATTCATAGGATATTCCAAAATGCTATCGCCATTTCTTTCATTTACGAATTGTTTGATTAATTTTCAATCTATTTTGTCTCATGATTCTTTCATAAATGTACTTTAAAATATCAGATATATTTTCGTTCCGTAACTTTTCAATTAGAATTGTTAAAATAATACAAAATACAGATCGAAAAGCAAGTTTTCGTTACGTATTAATAATAAAAATCTTCAGTTCTTTTTAGCTGCTTATATAATTTGCAAAATACTGACGCTTCGATATTTTCATTTAAAAATGCCGAAATCCAAATTAATCAAAGAATTCTTAGAGAACAAAATTGACGATAGTTCTGGAATATCCTGTATGTAACAAAAGAGAGAAAGAGAGAGGAAAAAGTATGAATGTATGTAAAAGAATGTATGCATGAAGAAAACTCGTGCAAGAAAATGCAAAGAGAATAGAAATTAATTAATCGAGAATTTTTTAAAGAAAGTCGAGCCGCATTTTTCGAGCGCACGCTCGTCGGCTTCGACGAACTTAGGAAAATATTTACAAATGATACATTCACTTGAGAGAAGTTTTAGTTAGAGAGAGTGAGAAAAAGAGGTAAACTTAGATCGTGTATAAACTAATTTTAGGAGTTTTGGTTGGTTTGATGTTAGAATTGACCCGGGAAAACGTCGAGTCGAGTCGATCGTCGTAGAAGCGCGTGAACTGCGGCAATAAAATCGAATCGCATCACTAATGAGGTCGTGTCCGCGTGTAATTAAGGTCAGATTGTTATCGCGACGGCAGTTTGCAAAACAATTTTCCCTTAAACATTGCGCGCTGGCTTATCGAAGTGTATAGCGTAACTCGCCCTTCGCGATTAAGCGGCTTTACATTAATTAGACGCGCTTGCTCTGCTACATGAAACTCAATTTTACGATACTGTATAAGCCATTGTAGCTACAATGAATCAGTAACATTTCTACTCGATTTCTTATTATTAATAGATGATTGTTGAATTTTTAGCATATACGTGTATAAGTAAAGAAGTAAAGAAGGTTGTTACAAGTAAAAAGAAAAGTAAACGTTTAAAAAAATAATATATTTAAAGAGACATCTTCCCAAAAGTGAAGTTTGCAAATATCATGGTTTACACGCCATTTTACGGCGTATAGGCCAAGTTATTAAAAAGTAATCTTGCAAACTTCGGCCGGATAAATGCGAGAAGTGATAATCCGCGACCTCGATGAAAAAGAGAGATTCGATTTTACCTGTCGATTATTAAAAAGAAATTGTTACTTCGCGCAACAAGATGAGTTTCGCGAAGAGCGGACGAAGACGATCGCAACGGCGACGATTTTATCTACGTTAATCTAGAAGACATTGCTGGAACAATGATTTGTACGCCTTCTATGAAGGACCCTAGAGTACATTATGTTACCTAATACTCGTAAGCACACATTATCTAATAAATATTATTTACAAAATCAGTTGGGCTACTTACACAATATTTACTTTACAAATCCCCGAATATATTACTAAGTTTTGTAATTAAAATATTAAATATATTTAAAGAGCAGTAAATTATAGCTTACGATATACGAATATGTTAGCAATGTTAAAGTTAATTATTACTTTTTAAATACGCTGGCTGCAATATGCGTCAAATACTAAATTTTATGTCTTTTTTCAATTTTATTACTGTGACATTTGGTATTATTCCTGTAAATTTTATGAAACTTCGCGAAATCTAGAATGGTTTAAAAAGATTGCTGATAAAGATTCCAAAGAGAATCGAAACGTTCAAGATTTCAAGATTTCCAATAAAGATGATATCAACACATCGTATGAATTAACACAATTATTTGTGAAAGATTTATTGTGTACCTCCGTTCGCGTTAACTCTTATTAGCACAGATTTAGGTTGTTTTTGTTATTTTAACTAAAGTTAATATTTATTTGAAAGTTAAAGCTTATTTTCAATGAAAAAATAATTATGAAAATTATTTTATTATTATTTTTAATTTATATATATAAATTTATATATACATGCCGAAAACAACAAAGATATATGATTTTAATAACTTAAAAAGAATCACAATTTATATATCACGAGGTCTTCTTGCAACAATTTAATTTTTTTTCTTTAATTGATTAAAATTAAAATTTTTTATTTAATAAGATTATATGATTTTCTTTTTCTATTAAATAAATCTATAAATAATAACAATAAAATAATTTAAGTACATAAACCCTTCTTTCAATTAAAACAAAGTTTAATCTTATTCTTCAAATAATACAATTTAATTCTTTTTAAATAAAGCAAAAATAATATACATCATCTATTTAAAGTACTGTCATTAAAAGAAATTCATAATTCATTGTATAATTACGTTTAATAAAATTATAATTAAAATTTGTTATAAAATTTCAAATATTAATTAAAATTTGTTATCGCAATGATATACATTTATGCATACAGTGAGTGCAAAAAGTATTCGTACAGAGAAAATATTATTTAAAGAAACTTTATTTTTAAAAAGTAAATATTATCCAACGAGAAATGAGTCATCGAATTGATGTCGATATGATGATTTCAACACCAATTTGACGTTGATTCGACGTTTAATCGACGATCATTTCTTGCTGGGTAATTAACAATTTATTCATAAAGAATAAAATAGACTGTACGTTCCTTAAAATTATATATACCAAAAAGATGTGTATTAATTATAGAAAATATATCATCTAAAAAATAAGCGAAAATTAAAAATTGTATAGTTTGGATGCTCAAAAAATATTCGTACAGTCGAGAAATTTAGCTTCTAAAATCAGGAATATATGCGAAGCTCGTTTATGTTAGAATAAAATATATTCATTGTATAAAATTGCTAATTAATGTTTATTTCCTATAAGTCTTTTTTTATAAAAAATTTCCTTGTACGAATGCTTTTTGCACTCACTGTATCAATTAAATTAAAGCAAGTTGTCTCGTTAGTTAAAATTCAAGCAATGACATTTCTATTTCGAAACACTCCTTCAATCAAACGGAATTAATCGTCGATTCAATGCTAACGAGTCTGCGAAATGAAGCTCAAAATATGCAAAATAGTTTATTTTCAGTCAAGATTAATTTAAAATACAAAAAGTGGAATTTTTAGACATATGCCTGTTAAATATTTCGAGTATTTGCCTTTATTATGAAATACAACGGTAAGGTTATCGAACGTCGTGTTATCATTCGTGCAGCAAAGCTTCAGTCGGCAATAATAATATAACACTCCGCGTGTGCTATCCATCGAAAAGCGATTATTTCCCACGAGCAATTATCTCGGTTATTATCTCATAACTTTTGCGATGGACGACTGTAAATCTATCGACACTTTTCATCGATGCAAATATTTCACCCGATTTATTCAACTCACTCGAGAATTTCAGCAATAAATAGGACGTAATAGGAGATGGAAATTATGAAGTGTAATTTTATCGCATTGTTTACGGGCGCGAGCAATAATAAATTATTTAACAGTAATTAGAATTGAATCCATCAAAATTTGAAATATCTTTTAATTTAATTATACATTCGACACTTTCAAATTAAAGTATAGCTATGTTGAACATATCTCAAAATATATTTGTACAATATGTTACATTTTTATAATAGATTTTCAGATAATTACATTTTAAATTATTTAAGTCATTAATTTAACTATATTAATCGCTCTGTGATGTGCGTAATTAAAATGCCAATGTTATTTTTATATATACATATATACTATAGTAGTTTTTTCGTCCTGTAAAAGTTAATGTCAGGAGTGCCCTGCGATTGTTCTATATATTCTAATAATATGCGAAATAATTGACCAAGTTCTCGCGAGTTATGACTATAACGAACGAATCTGAGAAAAGCGGGAAATCTAGGAAACGGTGGAGCAAACATGGGATGAGTAAAAATAGATCGAAATGATCATTGAAAATGTTGATATCTGTTAAGATAACTAATTATAAAGTAGTGATTGTAAAATTTTGTCGAAATTTCTAATGAATGATCTCCTTGGCTATAAATTACATCAACTTGAACAAAAATAACTGATATCGGAAAAAATAATATCCCGATTAAATTCCAATATTATGCATTCTTCTTACCATGTATAAATAAATAAAAATAGCATCATATTGCGTTGCATATAAATAGATTAAAAATAAGATTAAAAATAATTGCAAACTTAAAAAAGAAAATCAATAAATGTTAAAGTAAAACACAAACAAAAGTATATGAAATATATGAGAAACATCCCAAAAATAAATAAATATAGTTGTAGTAAGTGTTAAGTACTCAGCATTCCTATTATGCTTCTTGTCGCCAAGTCTTACAACTTTTCGCATATATAAATATTTATATCTAGATAATGTTTGTTCATCTAAATACCAACCAACTACAAAGCTGTCATATGCACGCTACCTGGCCGCGACAGGTGCATTTGATAAGCCGCGAAATCGGCGGGTAAACGCATATTAACGGCGGCGGACGCGCATCGGATGCGCATAACCGACCGTCGAGAGGTAAGAAGAAATCGACCCTGGTTGAGAGGAACCCTTATCCTCTTTCGGAGAGAGAGCGGAGTGAAGCTCTCCGCGATATAACACACATCGATCTGCCGTGCGACGGCGAGTGCGCACTAGCTCGGCGCGAGATGCTGCGCCGCGGCGCCGGCGTCGCGCCGCTCCATTCCGGCAGTGGCGTTTTCAGTGTGCCACCCCGTATAAAACCGTGACCGGGGTCACGGCGCGATACCAACAGGTGATGCCGAAGAAGGAGGAGGACACTCCCTCGAGCGGCATCTCGTCGAGCGTCTCCCACGGGTCTCGCCGCCGACGGCGACGGTGATTTAATATCGCTCTCTCGAGCCTATACCGCTCACCCTGTATACCCTACGGATTGCCGACCATCAGCCAGAATCCATCCAGCTGGGGCTCATCGCCAGGATAAACTCGCAGGAGGTCGCAACCATTTAGATCGAAGCGGAATGCGGGAGGAAAATCAGGCGAGAAACGTCGACGAGAGACGCGGCGAAAGTTTCGATCGGTCGATGATTTAATGGACAGGCCGTTCATATAGTGAACTCCCCGATTGCGATTCTCCTGACGCAGCTTCCTGCGCGCCCGTTCTACCCGCGAGAGCCACCGGACGTACTCCGGGATGTAGTTACGCGGTTGACACGAGCGCGGGAGCGACGTGTGGATTTGCGATGATCGAGTGTTCCCTTCCACGCGCTGGATTCTGACAAGGTGAGCAATTTTCAGATCTTTAACAGCGGGAAAGCGAGTTTTTTTTTTTTTTTCAAAATGTACATATACTGTAGCGACGATAATTGGATCGAACACATAAATCTTTGCAATTCTTTAATACTTCGACTATCTCAAACTCCGACTGACTCTTAAGCCAATATTTATAGTCATTTTAAGATCGTCTTGTAATGTTTTAAAATTCTAATACAGCCCTCTGATTGATTCATGACATCTTAAGACTGTACTTAAGACGGTCCTAATTATAAGATCCGACAATGAATACCGCCCATACATTCCTTTACAAGAAAGTTGTTGAAACTTGAAAATCTCAAATCCACCTCGATGTATATATTCTGTTTTGACCTACTGCGAACGCTGGGCATTTATCAAAAAGAAAATATCGACTATATAAATTGAAAATAAACCTTCTGAAAACGAGAAAATATCTATAAAAATAGATTCATACGTAGAGATATGAAATGCGAAAGCAATGAGATTATACGATTGCGAAAACAAGATTGAACGGCGCGCATATAAGATGAGCGCAATAATAAAAATATAGAATTCTTTCCCAGAGACGGATAATATTCCATTGGTAGAAATACATTAAAAATGTTTTATGGGAATACATAATGGAATCCAAAGAACAGTATTCAGACAGGATATTTCACTGTTCAACGGGCTGCACATAATAGACATCTTCACTTTATATATGAAATCATTGATTTCCTCTTGTCGCTTCGCATTCAGAATCCGATTGCACGGTACTTTGACTTATTAATAACCAAATCCCGATTTCAATATAATTTTTCTCTTCGGTTCGCTGGCCCCATTAAGACTACCGAATATATAATCATCTGAGACGTTGTGAGGATTTAATTTTGGTCAGTTTCTTCTGCTATACGTCGCTATTTTTGAGCAAGTAAATACGCGTAAAAATACTTTCACTTTAAATAAGTACATCGGCACGAGCTGATCTAGAATGCAATAGATTAAATACACCAATATCGATATATCGTGTATTGCAAACTGTACATTTGAGAAAAAGTTGCAGAAGACAATTTGTGAAGATTGCATCACGCAGCCAATGTTACGTTAAATAGTCCTATTATACGTAGCTGTCAGAACAGAGTCGTGAAAGAAGTCTTTAGAAAAGTTGACGGTTTAATTATATCGCGTAGGATGATGAAAGTGAAATGACGAGAGACTCGGCACGAATACGAATTGCCCTGGATATCATCGTGTTTTCTTAGTTCGTCCGCGCAACACGTGTCGGAATAAAAATAAAGCCACGTCGATGCTCTCAGTATGGGGCCTAAAATTTCCAGGGTTTATCGCTTCGCATTGTTGATTAGCTCTCTTGTGCGTCTTCACCACTACGGAGTAACATAACAGCACCGTATGAAAAGCAGCGAAACGTATGTGGGCGGAATGTTAATTTCGATGAAGCTTTTTGATTCGAGCATCTGACTCATGAACGAGGAGAAAAGTCAAAGGTGACCGATCACAATCATCGTCGAGCTTGATTCCCTCAGGCGCGAAATGAGAAACTCGGAAATGCTGTGACACTGGAGAAAAGGCGCATGAGAAAAAAGATAGCCGTAATAATTTATATAATTCTTTAAGTAGCTTTCTCTGCGCAAATACAAATTTTATCTATCGTTTGAGATAAGCAGGAGAAATGTTTTAAAAGCATATTACAAAAGTACACATAGAAGCAACATAAATTATTTAACTTTATGTATTATTCTACAGAGTAGTATATAAAGATATATGTACAGTACGTGAAAATGGCGAGATAAATGATAAAGTGCGCGACTGTGCACAAGAACTCTGCATCAAGAAGATTGTGTTACGAAGAGTAATTAAAAATGCAGATTCAATGGCGAAGTAATAGCGATCCATTCTCTCTCGTCGTACTTGTGCGTGTATCTTCATACCCGAAGTAACACGTGGGAAAACTAAATATCATAATAAATAGATCTTTATAATAGATCTTTATGTACAGATAATTATATGAAATATACTGCAAATATAGCACATTCGTTTGCTAAATATAGACATACTCTTCTTTTTAGAAATCTTTATTAATATATCGTTGCAAAAATTCGCTAACACATTTTGATTACAAAGAAAGAACAATTTTACTGAAATATTAAAAAATTTAGCTAGATATAGATCTAAAAATAATTTTGTTGGAATATCAAAATTATTATTAGTAGCAGTAGAACACTCAAGCATAATAAACAATGCTGCAAAAAGTTTTGACATTCTAGCAACCAACTTGAGCGTCCTACATAATTATTTTAATGGTATATTAAAATTCATTTTCAGATCTGTGTCTAGCTAAATTATTAATTACTTTAACAAAACCGTTCTATCCATGTAAGACCTGTAGATTTTTAGGCTATTTTTTTAGACAAGTTATAGGTATATGTGGAGGTTTTGCTTTAACATAAATTCCATCTGAAACTCTATTAGAGTGAAAGAAACGTTGATTATTATCCAACATTGAATACATCAATATTCGTAACGACTGTAAAAAAAGCCTTATTGAAAGTTTTTTATCCCGTTCTTTTCATGAACATTCGGTGTGAATAGTGAATACCAAAGCGACATATGAAAAGCTAAATACCATAATATCTCTAAATAAATAATTATATATAGAATATATCGCAAATAGCACACTCTTTTGCTAAATACAGTTTTCTTTTTACGAATCTATATTAATATATCGTGATAAAATTTCTCAAATATTGATTAAAGGAAGCCTGATTTTTAGATCAATTATAGAGGTTATGTTTTAACATCAATTTCATTTAAAACTCTATTAGAATGAAAGAAACTCCCGATGTTGATTACGTCGATATCCGTAACGGCACGTGTATTGGAAGTTTTTTCATTTCATTCTTTTCGTAAACGCTCGGCGTAATTACTAAAGCAACATGTGGAGAAGCTAAATACTATAATAAATATATGTATATACAGGATGTATATATACATATATTTAAATGGCCAAACTCTTCGGGAGCGTGTAGGGAATCGATAAATAAAAAAAAAAGTCCTTTAGAGATATGCTCGTTTTTACTTCGTTTTGGAGAAAATCACAATCATATAAAATATACTACAAATAGCACACTCTTTTGCCAAATATATTTGTTTTTGAAATCTGTATTAATATATCGTGATAAAAAAACTTCAAATATTCAAAATAACATATTATGACAAATTCGTAAAGGTAAAAAATAATAATAAGTAGTCGACGGCCAAATAACTAGCATATAAGAATGTAAATATTTCAAAGCAATTTAATGAGAAAAATTGAGATATATATAAAAACCTTTCATGAAGTTTTTATATATCTTAATTTTTCTAATTAAATTGCTTTGATATATTTATCTATATTTTTATATGTTTGTTATTTGGCCCTTGACTGCGTATTATTCTCAAATATTGATTAAAAAGCGCTCGTTTTTTAGGCCAATTACAGGGGTTGTGCTTCAACATAAATTCCATCTAAAACTCTATTAGAGCGAAAGAAACTCCCGATGTTGATTACGTCAATATCCGTAACGGCGTAGGCCGTATTGGCAGTTTTTTATCCGTTCTTTTCGTGAACACTCGGCGTGAATACTGGGTGGTTTGCTTCGACATACCTCAAAGGGTTAAATATAGATCGCGACCTCTCCAGATATTATATTTGCGCGATGTTAAGGAATAAGAATATAAGACTTTGCGTGTCCAATGTATTTATATAAAATAATGTTATAAAAATATAGTAAAAAGCATTCAATATATAGTCTACAAAATCGGCTTTCATATACGGAAAGAACGATTTCGCTAAAATATTATATCTAAAAGTTTAAATATAACAGATCTGAAAATAACTTTATTGAACCATCAAAATAATTGTATTGGAAACTCAAGCATGATGAGCAATGCTGCATAAAGTTTTGACATTCTAGCAATCAATTTGAGTACCCTACACAATTACTTTGATAGTTTAACAAAATTATTTTTAGATCTGTATGTGTATCTTTTCGTGTACGCAAAAACTTAAGTAATATTGAAAAAGTAATCGATGTTCTTTTATAAAATATGCTAAAAAGAAACGTGCCACGTGTTTTCAAACTTTCAAGGTAACGTTGGGAAAAATCATTCATGAGATCTTCGCGAGCTCAACAAAAAGCTCGTACGGTAACGGTAGAGAAAACGATCGGGAAACCATTGGGAATTCGACATTTTCCCACGATGCATTATTCAAACGAATCATTCGGTAGATCGGAAGTCGAACTTTGATTGAACAAGGAAGAATACGTGGTTGTACGACGAAAGGTCGTGGTTATGCAAATGGCACTCCAGCAGCCGAGTCCGTCGTTATGGTAACCAATCCGCTGCACAAGCATTGGAATTCATTATTTATCTCAGTAACGTGGGACACTCATTCGTGAGAAATGAGCACAGAGAGAAGAGGTGTCAGATTTTAATAATCCAGATGAATATAGGCTCGAGCTATGCAAAGCTACGTTGGAAATACTCGGCATTGCGCGTTGCCTGAAATCGTGGATGATTCGATCGTTTCGTAATTCGCGTCTTCCATGACGGATAAATTACGCTCTCGTACGAAACGTGAGCCATGATAAAATCGATATTTTCCCACCTCAATCGCTCGTAAATGATTTACGAGCGTACGCGTGTTGAATAAGAATTGAATAAAAGAAACGATGAATTTAGCTTTATAAAAAAAAGAACGGTTGAGATAGACAAGTTTAGGAAGATTTATAAGGGTAGCCCGTAAACTTATTGCTTCTATCTTTACCCCGTAATTAAAGTGACCAACCCTCAATCAGCCAATTTCAGGAGATTGACCTTAATATATCGGAACACAATTAAAAAATTCTGAACTTTTTCATTGCTGCGTATGTTGAATTACAAAAACAGTTTGTAATATTAACTAAATTAAATAAATTAGATATTTTTCCAGCTCAATCGCTCGTAAATGATTTACGCGCGTACGCGTGTTGGATAAGAATTGAATAAAAGAAACGACGAATTAAGTTTTATAAGAAAAAGGGACGGTTGAGATAGGCAAGTTTAGGAAAAAAATTATAAGGTTAGCGCCCGTAAGCTTATTGCTTCTATCTTTACCCCGTAACTAAAGTGACCAACCCTCAATCAGCCAATTTCGGGAGATTAACCTTAAAATATCGAAATACGACTAAAAAATTCTGAACTTTTTCTGCTGTATGTTGAATTACAAAAACAGTTTGTAATATTAATCAAATTAAATAAATTAGATATACAAAGTAGTTCATTTCAAATGTAATAAATCGAATATCTCAGAACACATGAAAGCTATGGAAAAACGTTTCAGATAAAAGTTGTACGATCTGAAGAAATGTTATAATATTGATAAAATTAATTTTCTAATTGAAAAAATCAATTTTTTAAGGTCATATAAACGGTATCGCTATTTTTTAAATGAAATTATATGATTCTTTTACACAATATGATTCCTCTAATTATTTCGCATATAAAAATATTAAGGTTAGGTTATCGGAAAATCAACAGTTTACGAGATATTTTATATATTTTATACTGACACATTTTGACGTAAAATGATAATATTTCGTAAACTATTAATTTTTTTATAATCGTATCTTAATACTTTTATGAACAGAATTATGAGATGAATCAGTTGATGTAAAAAAGATACATACAGTTATTTTTAAAAAATATGTAAATAAATCGATACTTTTTTAAATAAGAAATCCCCGCGTTATTTATATATATAAATATACTAATTTTATATTAATTTACGTTATAATATATAAATCGGGATAAAATTAAATTCCGTTTAAGATTCTTTTGGGACACCTTTATAGTGAGCTGAAAATCCAGATGTCCGCAAAATTCGGGACAGTTGGCCACTCTATCTTTAACATATGTAAGTATAGCTATAATCAAAAATTCTAGTTTGGATAAAACGCGAATAAATATGTGAACCAACCTGGTCAAAGTTACCGAAGTAAAAATTGTGGGTCGAAAAGCGCATGTTTATAAAAATAACTACTTAGAAAAACATACACGACATCAGACTCGTATAAGCCGTGTATTCTTTGATAAATATGAGAATTCTACTCTCGCTGTAGAAAAGCTCCTGTACTAATCATGCGGAATTATGCGGAGATGTACGGTTTTTGCTGTTGTGTCATTTGGAAGTTGCTAATTTAAGTTTAATCGAACTAAAAAGTACTTTTATCTATTTAATTATTCATTTTTGGACTGTATCTTTTTATACACAGAACAATAACTGTATCCTTTTATGCACAGAACAATAGGATGAATCAATTAGCATAAAGAAAATAGTCATTTTTCAAAAAAAGGTATGTATGTTGCGTTTTGCAAACTGCATAATTTTTTTTAAAAAACAACTATATTTTTTGTTTACATTAATTGTGATTCATCGATTATTCTATATGTAGAAATATTAAGGAACAGTTATCAAAAAATAAACAGTTTAGTAGATAAAACAAATTTTTTAGTCAGATTAAACTCAAAATAACAACTTTTAAATCGTTTAAAATCAGTCCATTTTTTATAATTACATCTACACTGAAAAAAGTTGAAATATTCGCAAGTAAATGTTACATGTGACCTTTTCTTTGATATTTATTGGTTATAAAAAATTTGACTGTGGTGACAAAATATACCAGAAATATAATATTTCTGTGAAATATATTCCATTAATTGTTAAAAAAAAAGTAAAATAGGTTTATTTACTAGGAATAAAATTTTATTTCGTCGCATTTAAATAAGGATTTATGAAATGAACATAATACATATCTATTTTACACATAAATTTTTGAGTATCTTTTTCTCAGTGTGTATGGAGACTTTTGATTAACATCTCATATTTACAAAAGGTGCGTTCCACTTGACGTTCACAACGCTCGCAAACATTATTTGCCCTTGTTTAATACTTGATAAACAACAAGGATAAAATAATTCTAAGAGCACTGCGAGCGTCATGTGGAATGCAAAATGTCATACTTTCGAATTTAATCAGAGCCACTTTTTCCATGTAATTAGTGGGAAGTCCTTTCATAGGAGATCTCATCAGATGGTAAACAGAATTAATAATAGACATCTACTTTTTTTAGTTATGATATAGGTATACATAAATCTTCCATTTTATTAAAGTCCATGCACTAAAAATCAGTTATAAGTTATAGTTATTTGTACGCACTGTGGGAGTTTAATTCTTCCAAATCTTTTTATTCTCAGGCGCTTATAACTCTCTCTGAAACTTGGTTTTTCTAAGTTTGAACTTTACTGTTTATGATGCAAGAAAATTGCGCGATAAATCCATTCTGTATTTATATACAATTTCCTGTTCTGTATTTATACAATTCCCAATTCTATAAAAAATTTTTTATTTTGAATGAATAATCTCTCAACAAATCTTAAGAAAAATCTTTAATTTGTATCTATTAGGACAGAAAGGAATCTTATAAATTTATGTCACTTATAAGGAAAAAGAGTGCGTGATATTTTTAAACGGAAAAGTTGACGATATTGATTGATCAGCATTATTGCTAGTGAGCGATCTATGATAACATCTTGCACGTTATAGATAGATCAATTCAATTTAACGTCTTGAAACGCCATAACGTGGAACGTTTTCCTGAATTGGGCGCTATACTGTACGGAATGAAGTGCGAGAAGCAATCCGGCGGAAAGCAGTTTCTCGGAAGCCCGTCGGATCGAATCGTTCTGAAATAGCAGAGTGGAGTTCGTAACATGCAACTTAAGTAGACTTGTGCACGTGCTCTTGGATAGACAAGGAACAAGAGCGATTGTAAGCTGTATCGTTAAATCTCGACTATTCATCATCCTGCACGAGATTTCATGTTGTATCTAACGCGAACGATACGCAGATCTCCACCCTCGCTAATAGAAAACATCGTTGAATTGCATACGTGACCGTCTCGATTGTTTTTAATTAAACTGTAGTTTAGTTAAATTGCATTTCATGGAATCATTTTATTTTTTCTATCTATGCATTTGTTTTTTTCTTTTTTTTTGCGTGAAATATAAATATATTTCGTTTTTTTTTTTGCGTGATTCTTTCCGCAGAGAAGCAGATAGGGTAAACTAGGGTATTATGGCCATACGGAAAAGATAGTCATAAGCTATAATTTCTTCAATAATTAATAAATAGTGCATTTTTATAGTCATTCTTAAAGATAATCAATATTTACAGTTCATATGAGTACACTGTGTTCAAAATAACAATATTATAAATACTATCTAATATTTTTTCTTTCGACTATCTGTAAAGTTTTGCACGTTTCTGCTAAAAACTGTTATAATGTCTAATAAATTACAGTTAAGCTGCCATAATCAACATTACATACACAATAAAGGTACGTAAATTGCAATGTGACCTATAATTGACACTTTTATTTTCACTATTTATTTATAAATACTATGGCTATCTTTCTTAATATCATGGCCATCTTTTCCCTAAAAATCAGATAAGATGGCCAATGCATATTTTGTACTATTTTAATAAAATTAAAGTTCTGTTAAGTATTTTCTCTTTAATTTCGATAGTATTTGTTACTTTAAGCTTCAGTGAAAGTAATATCCCAAATATTGTTAAAAAGTAACAAGAATAAATGTATGTTTTTTGTATTTTTAAAAACTATGGCTATCATACCCGAGTTTACCCTATTTATACTGTAAATGTCAATTTCTGAATTCATTTTTTACGAAAAAAAGGATACCAGAAAACTAAATAATTAATGTTTTTACTGGTAAATTTGTAAAGCAAGATAAGAAGAATAGCGGTCCAAAAATCGAGTAATAATAGATGTTTTAAGGCTTACTATACCTATTGTGTTTGCTGACGTAAGAAATCGACGTCATAGTCACTTATCTCAACTTACTGAATTATTTTCCATACATTCAATTGTGATTGGTCAATTTCTTACGGCTTAAGATTTAAAGCTTAAGTTTTACGCCTTAAAATGTTATATAGACGCCGCTTTGAGTAGACTTGAAACATCGATTTCTTTGTGTAAATTATAATAATACTTTTTGTTAAAATCCATTATTGCTCGGCGATTTTTAGGCCGCGCAATCCCCTTCTTATCTCTCCTCTCTCTCTCTTACCAAAAAACTATTTAATAAAATTTTCACCGACGAGAAAAGCAGATTTAGAAATACAGGCACAAATTACTTCAGCATTAGTACAGGAATCTCGATGAAGGTTCGAAAGAGAAACTTACAACCACCAAGAGAGTTTGTCAGGTGAAAATGACCAACTTTCGAGACGTTAAAGAAGGTACTGCAACTGTAAAGAGGGATTTGAATCGATAGAACGTGCAAGAAGTTTCGACGTTGAAAGACGAAATACAGGGAGGCACAGGCGGATGATGAACAATGCACTTCTATCGCGTTCGCTATATACGAGAGATACACACCGACGACGCAGTCAGATAATTTTCACGTACACATTGTCCACGATTCCGAGTGGCGTATGCGTGACTAGACACGTGTGGTATACGAGTAAATGTCGGTATGTTGAAAAGCGCACCCGATGTGTTCGTTGTGCTCGAACGTCAAATTAAAACGACGTCATGAATGATGCTGCGCGACAAAACGTTGACGCGAGAGATCGTACATAATACCGCAAGTTCGGAATTGCTAATTAACGAACTTGCAACATTATTACATTCTTTCATCGCAAATCGGACATTTCTTCGAATATCAATTGAAAAAAAAATGTGTTAGATTTTTTAGTGATTAAAATTTAGTCAAATGAAAAAATGACGAGCATTGTAACAACCACTCCAAGCATGATTGCCACACAAAAATTTATTACACATTATTTGATGTTGCCTACACATGTGCATAGCTTGCGTGTGACATCACAAGCCTTGGACAAGAAGCGTTGATAATGAGCACAATTAGATGTTTTATCAAATTCGATTGGAAGCACTAACTACTGTTGCATACTAAAGCCCTTATACACTGATTTAATCTGAGTATAAAAGTGAAATGCAAATATTTTGAATTATAAAATACATATTTTGCTTAACAACACACCCATACAGAATTTGCAGCAATATCACTGCAAAATCTCTACAATATTACTACAATATGCAATATTGCTACAATGTTGCAGCAGTGTTGCCGCAACTTTTGTGCAACTTTATGCTGTAGGGGCAATAAAATGTATTCATGAGAGTTTCATAGTTTAACTCATTTATATTAAATACACATCCTTACATCAATTTATGCACGACTTAAATATGCACCAGTATGCACTGCGTGCGTCCAATGAAATTCGCTATTACACGGTAAAAAAATTTTGTATTTGTATTGAAAATGGTCACTCAAGTGCTTGTTAATATTTTGTGTTGAATTTTTTAACATATTCGAGCATTAATTTAACATAATGCGATTATGTTATTGAAATAATTTGTATTAAATTGATATCCAACATTTGTTAGTATCAAAATAATACATTTTATGATTAAATGAACAAATAATACAAAATAATATGTTTTAAAACGTAAATTCTAAAATAAATGAATAAAATATGTGTTAAATTAATATGTCATAAACATTAATTTTACTAAAAAAAATATGCTTCCATGGTTTGTTTACAAACTGTGGCAGTATTATCTTGTTTGTGTTTATCTTTTTAAATGATGTTACCTTTTAACATATTCATCGTGTATTAAATTAATACATAAATTTGAGTGGACCGCTTAAGACACGTGAAATATGTTATTTGATACAAATTTGTGAACGATGTAGTCCCGAAACATAATAAGTCTAGTAAGTCTTAAGCCGTAAGAAATCTCAATCATGGTCGAGTATTCTCCTCACATTCGACTGATTGGCCAATATCTTACGGCTTTTAAAGCTTACTACACCTGTTGTGTGCTTCAAGATTTATCCATCCAGTTCACTTGTTAAATGAAGATATAATGTTTCGACTGAAAAGATCATTTGATGAAGAATAACGTACGTGATATGTTTTCTAACTCTCTCTCTCTCTTCTTTTTCTCTAAAGAATACAACACTGACATTTATTTCGTGGTACATAATCTTCATTATACACAGCAACCATTTTATAATGAATGCCAAACGGCATGGTATTTTCAGCGATTAGAAAACATATCATCGCACATCATTCGCATCGGACGAATTTTCCAGACAAAACGCCATTTCTCCGCTTAACGAATGAATTGGACGTAAAATACAGCTACGTTCATTATCAACGTCTCGTTGTTCAAAGATACGTGACGTCATACGCAAGTCATGCATACGTGATCGTGATATCGCGTAGTCAACATCAAATATGCATAACTAACTTTTTGATATCATGCCGGAGGAAGTTTCTACAACGCTTGTCACTTTTTCATTGGACCAAATTAAATAGAAATAAATACAAATTTTGAACTCTATCTCTTTCTTTTATATTGTAGTTCGTATGTGTCAAAATACTCGCTCGTGTTTTATAATCTTTTTTTAATAATTTTTATCCTTTTTTCTATATTTTTAACACTTAGTTGGAAACATTTACAGAATCTGGGATCGTATGTTTCTGAGGCCTAAGGATTTGGAAAACGTGAGGGTAAGCAGCTAATAAACTTTAATGTCCAGCGACTTAATGTCTCCCCAGATAGATTTATGTCTACTTCTATAATAGATTAACTTTAATCTCGGTTTAATTTACTTTTTATCTTTTCCAATTCTAAGAATTAGAAAAAGATGCAGAGTAAATCAAACCGAGATTAAAGTTAATCTATATTGACACGAACAGATATTAGTTTCTCAATTAAAAAACCAAGATATAAATCAGAAATTTACGTAGCCTATAAGTTCGTAAAGAGTCTTACGTTTTTTACTGCTTTTGCTCTATATTATTATTACTAATTGAAATCAAAGCTAAAAAAGTTTATCAGACGTCATAAATACATAAATGTATGAAATTTTTAATACAAAGGTCGACTATTGATTTCTTATAAAGGCTTCTAAAATTTCTTACAGAATATCGTTATCTTAAAGCTATCAATATCAATAAATGCATAAAAATAAATGGACTTATATTTTATATCAATAACACTTTATATTCATCGTAAGATTAACTTAATCGTTCTCATTATCAATTTGTATTTATTTTAAGAAATGATATGATGCTCTCTAGTATAATAATACTACCGAATTTAGATTTTTAGATCATTGTTTAAATTGATTTATCGTTTCGCGTAGTTTTTTGGTACTGAATATGAATTCGTTTCCAAATTCGATAGTCAAATAGTTATCACATCACAATTTTAAGAAAAAATGACATCAAAGAGACTAAAAACTATGATTTTGATAGTTTTCATAAGAGAGTTTTTATTTTGAGAGTTAACATTTACAGTAAATTTTTTATATCAATTTTATTAATACCATGAAAGCACTTTTAAAATACATTTTGTTTCATTTCGGAATGAAATTTTGTTTTCGAAATAAATGAATTTTTGTTTTCGAGATATATATATATATATATATATAAATTGAAAATAATTCTTTTCCGATGTAATACATGAAAAAGTATCATATTCCATCTTAATACTCCATGTAGAAAGTAAATGTTTTTGTACTTACATAATACTGTATTTATATAATAAAATCATACCAAATCAAAAAATAATTAACTGAAACTGACAAAAAAATACAATATAGTTATTTTCAAATTGTATTTATATCTCAAAAATGAAAAATCATGTAATAAACTTTAAACCAGCAAATCAAATATTTTACACACATTACAAATACTATTAAATTATGATAAATAAAGTTATAATTGATTAAACTGAATTGTTATTATTAGAATTTATATAAAATTAGATATAATTATTTTTTCTATTTCTTGGACTTCAGAAATGTATGCTAACAAAAAGAATGTTTATGAAAACTGACATATAAACGGAATATCAGCTATCGGAAATCATTTCAATTTTTATGTAAAAGAATTAAAACTATGACGTATATACGTTTGACCATTTGCTATATTAAAAAATTTCTGAGATATTAACGAACAGTATTAATATAGTAGTCTGTTTAACGTTTCAATAGCTCATTTATGGTAAAATATAACTAATATTTTTATATAATTAATATTTTAATAACTAATAATTCGTAGTTTCCGTTAAAATTTGAGATATAATTTATAGACTGAAAAAAAGGATTGGCTGAATATAGCACAGAATTGTTAATTGGCTGCAGCAGTCAATTTTTAATTGCGTTAGCCTATCGAAAATCCTATACTGGCATTGCGGATAAGCTAACGCAACCAAAAATTGGCTGCTGCAGCCAATTAAAAATGCTATGCCATATTTTACCATTTAATTGCTGCACCAATCTTTTCTTTCAGTGTATTAACTTTGTTTCTACGATGTATTATAGATATATTATAATTATATCTACTTATCAAAACTTGAAATCTTAAATTTCCTTTTTGCTTCTACGTTATAATATTATAATAAAACATTTGTTTTTATGAGCACACAGGATGCCACAAGGAAGCATTCAATGGCAGGGGACGCAGAGAAGAGCCTGCGGGCCTGGGGCTAATTGGAACGTGCAGGTACCTATATTTTCATCGCTTATAAAAATCCAAAGTATTGATTACAGTGATTATATATATATATACTGTAACACAAAGCTTTTTTTCTTTATCAGTCTCGTTAGTGTAATTATTAGGGAGTAGATTGATCGATAAGAATATCAGCCGTAGAAAAAGAGAGAAAAAGAGAGAAACTCTAATAAAATGTGCATATGTAGAGAGCATGTACGTAGATACAACATATCCGTACTTTAATCATTTCTAGCACGTTTACAAATTTCGCCTGCAGAAATTACTTCCGACGCAGAATCCGCCTTAGCGGAAGTATACGCAGATTACATGCGGACAAAAGCAAACTACAATTATTGTAGTAAACTACAATTATTGTATTATTGCTAGTGAAAGAGATTACTATAATATCGCTCTCTGCTAATGATATCTGCACACAATTCTGTAAATATACCTACATAGAAACTATATTCTCAATGATACACACTTGTAGAAATAATTTTTTTTCTAATTAGTCTATAACAGAATTAATTATCTTAGCACTAATATATGCTATCACTATGCAATAATTTAGATAAATACTACGTAAGAATACGTCGCTCGTGGTTACCAGCACCGAAAAACGTTACTATGCCATTACACCGTAATGTAACATCGTAAATCGTATTAATCGATATTTAATGGCGCTATGAAAACGCTGGACGTACGAACGTTTACCATTGAGTAAACAACATCTGGACTATATTGTCCAGATTTATTAATTGTTAACGACGGCAATTAAATCGAACAGGTGGTGAGAGGCAAGGTGACAACGCGGTGCTTGTGGCACGCCTGCAAAGCTCTTGGAATTGGGCTACTGCTAATGCTTTTAGGAGCTTGCATGGCGACTATAGGTGAGTAGAACTACGTAAATTAAACATTAGTCTAAGTCGAATGCTATTCCATTTTGGCCTCTGATAATAAGTCACTAACCATTTATAGAGGTTTGCAAAGAGCACTTTGGAAAGGTCAACCCCCTCCCCCCCCCTTACAGATCAATTCTTTGTAGTTTATAATTATTCATGTGTAATTTTTACATGTAGAAAAAACATGTTTTATTAACAGCATTGCTCAACAGCATCCTAATTGAAAATAATCTTGTTTATTTTATAAAGATGTTAATGAAATAAATATTATATCTATAACGGTATTAATATATAAAACAAATAATATTTTATTAAAACAACAATATGATGTATTCATTTCATTAAAACTGTTATTAAATTAATAAGGGCATTCGATTAGACTGCTGTTGGTTATAATACTGTTAAGACATCAATTTTCTCCGTGAATCGTCCTTAATACCTTATATTCAAGGAATGTTAAAGAATTTTTTTTATTTAATGGGTTATTATTCACGATAACGAAAAAATAATTGGAACAACTTGTGTGTATACATTTTAATATAAACAATTAAAATGTATCACACAAGTTTACATGTGAACTGCAAAGAGAGATCTTTTTTACGCGCAAGCTTGCAATCTGCTTATGCCTACGTGCATGAAACAAAATTTAAATTTCAAATTTATTGTATTTTTAAAAACAATTCCACTATGTATCAACAATCTACACAAATAATAGTCATTTTTAGATTTTAATTAAATAAAATATCGAAAAACTCACAACATCCAAATTTAATACGAAATGTTGCAGAAAATTTAGCTATTCTTTTAAATATAAAAAATATCTCCGGATATGTGTTATATTAAAAAGAAGTAGGCAAAAATGTGACATAACGGAACGATGAACAAAGTTTGCTTGGAGAATATTTTCTCTCTTAATATGTAAGGCAACTTTCTTCAATGTAAAACAGTTGTTTAGCATTTCATAAATTAATTTTATTAATTTAAATTTAAATTTTTAATTTACATGTAAATTTAGTTTTTAATTTAAATTTACAATTTTTTAATTGCGTAATCTACTGTTTTTAACGTGTTAAGCATAAAGTATCATATTATAACATTTAAATATATAATTTTCTGCTATCTTTTCTCATTCCATTATGTCCTATCATTGTATATACGTATGATGGAGGATAAATACGTTTCTCTTGTTTCCTTCAATAGGATATTATGCAGATCAGCTGTCGGTGGCGCAAGAGATCAGAGGTAATATCACGGTAAAAGTGAAGAACGAATCGCGCGGGTTTCACCTGAATAATCTGAGCTACGCTGGCCCTGTAGTTATGGGTCTGGGAGGTAATAGTAACACACATTGCACAATTTACAAGCGCGATACACTTGTTTGACCGAGCGAGTTACACGACACTGATCTCCTTGAAACGGTAACTGCGCGATAATAGATAGGTACACTGTCGCAAAATGCACATAAACTCCGAGATCGTTGTACATATAATAGCACGTAATATTATATAACGTTATATAATGATGCAATCATTACATAACATGATATAATAAGATTGCAAAAATTGAACTTTCCTCGATTTTTTGTAAATTGATTTTTTTTAATAGAATTAATATTGTCTCTCTCTAAATCAAGATTTACACTATAATTCTCTTTATATATACATACAACACTAAAAAATAATCAAATATTGAAAAAAATATTTGTTTATTTTATATAAATTAATAAACAAAATGTCATAAAGAGAAAATTTAAACGCCAATTTAAAGTTCTATTTTTTTTTAAATGCATTTTTAACTTTTTTTCACCGAGGTTTACTTGAGATTTTGTAATATATGTTAATATAAGGTACTTCATTTTAATTTTTATAAGCAAATATTTCGTAAATATGCAATTTTATCAAAAAATATTCCAAATATAAGTTGTATTATAGTTAGAGAGGAACATACTATGGTGACGTTCCCTTCTAATCATATACAACTTGTATTTGGAATGTTTTTTGATAAAATTGCATGTTTACGAAATATTTGCCTGTTAAGATTAAAATGAATCTCCCTGTATATATGTGTACAAGATCAATATATTGAACATGTATACAATATACCATGACAAAGATATTAATTTCATAAATGCATCTTTCGTGTTTTTAGTTATATTGATATATGAATAAATCATATTGATATGCATAATGCATAAACATAGATAGAGCTATAAAAGAAAAAAATTTTATAGATATATAGTTTTACACGGGAAGATACGAGAGAGAGAGGGGGAGAGAGAGAGAGAGAGAGAGAGAGAGATCGAAAATATCTACAAAATAAAAGCATCAAATAATATAACGGATGTAGGCAGAAAATTGCAGGCGAAACGCAAAAAATGCGCAATACACTACAGCACTGCACGAACAAGAGCACTCGATAAAAACTGCAAAAAAAATAACGATTGCCCCCAGAGAGATTTGAACTCTCGACCCCTGGTTTACAAGACCAGTGCTCTAACCCCTGAGCTATGGAGGCTTACGCTCGGTTATCGGCGAACAGTCTCAGATACAAGCGCCACGTATATTTTGTCTTTCCTGCATACATTTAATTACGTTTATATTTTTAAAAAATGTATTTTTTATAAATATTCTAATTTGTATTTTTCTCATTCCTAACTAATATCGAGTTTTAATAATCTAAAAAAAAAGAGATAATTTCACAATAATTAAATTAAATAATTAAATTACACAAAAATTACGCGTTGCAGTTAAAAAATAATTGTCACCGCAACGAAATTAAATCTCGTATGTTACATTATGCTGTCGTTCTACTTTGAATTATTGAATAATTTAATTATTTAATCATATACAATATTATTATATACTTTGATCAAGAGCTTTCATTGACATTAACATACGTTCAATTATTAACGACTGCGAAATCTAGGGTTCAATAATAATATGTAAATATACATCATAATGTAAAATTCAACGTTCTGTTATACAAGGTGTTCAATGTAATGATTCGCACGGATTTTTCAGACATTTCCAACAGTTAAAAAAAAGATTGAAAGGTGAATATCATCTGTTTTGCAGGTTACAACATGCGATACAACAATTATTTTTTATAAAGAAATCAAAATCATCTTAAATTTTTTAAATAGCACCATACAATTTTTTTTTTTTTATAATATTGTAACAGTTTTTAAGACAAATTCAAATCACTAGCAAAATTTTACTTTTATTGATGTTTTATATTGATTTTATTATATATTTTATCAAGTAAATACATGTATGTATGTATGTTCTGTGTTCTAGTCAGAGGTAAGTTCTACTATTACAAATAATTAGACCGAAACTTTTATTGAAACTGAACCGAAACATTCGGCTACGTGTCAATTTCAACCGAAATCGAAAAATTAAAAAATAGGAATCCTATAAAGGCCATATGTATAAACATGCCCATATATGATATACTTTTTCTTCATAAATATCATAATTTATCGAAACAATAATTAAATTTCAACCGAAATCGAAAACTGAAATTTCGGTTGTGTCAATTTTGGCCAAAGAATATAAGTATTTCTTCTATATAAATGTTAATAATTCATTAATTTAATTATTGAAACAATAATTACACATATTAAAATTAATATTTTTAGAAGAGCTATATGGTTTTCAGTCGAAACTGACACTTAATGAGTGTTCGTTTTCAGTTTCGATAAAAGTTTCGGTCGAACTCTACAAATAATGTTACAAATTTGATATTAAGTATCGATAAAATCAATAAAATATCAATAAAAGTGACATTTCTTAAATTCATAAATTAAATTTCGGTAGTGATTTCTATTTGTCTTGAAGACACCTACAATATTATAGAAAAAATTATATGGTGCTACTGAAAAAATTTAAGATAATTTTGATTTTTTTATGAAAAAAGATTTATTTTAATTCTTTTATCGCATGTTGTGGTCTGTATAAAACAGAATATTTACCTTTTACTTTTTTTTAACTGTCGGAAGTGTCTGAGAAATCATGCGGACTGTTACGCTGAACACCCTGTATATCAGGTACACAAATAACGATATTTCCAGGCTTCATTGTGGTAGCTGCCTGCGTGATGACTTTCGAAGCGCGCGACAGCGCGGCCAAGGTGGTTCCAGCTCGCTATCGCTACAACCAGGCATCAACAATAAGGAGTTCGAAAAGCCAACGCAACAGAAGGTCGACATCGAGCCAGACGACGAAATGGGACCATCAGTTGGGCCTGTTTAGGGTGAACCGCAGCCCGAGTCCCAGTACGCACGAAGTCTCCAGGAAACAGCTGACGGCGGAGTTCATGCAGTTCTCAAAGGATCTGCGGGAGAAAGGCATAGCGCACTCCATAAAGAAGAGCCCGAGCGCACCAACGTTAATTGACAAGAAGTCACCGCGTCGAAGATCGCCTAAATACGCGGGTTGTTCGCTACTTAATCCAGAGTTGCTGCAGAGACACGCTCTTTCGGTCGACAATCCAAGCTACAGTCCGCATCAGGTAATCAAGATAGAAATAAACGTCTTACGAAAGAAAAATATTTATAGATCTTTAGCTATTTATACGAAAAATGTATAGATCTACACAATTTTTCGCGACTAATTTAATTAATTGATTATAAGTGAGACCGATAAAAATACATCAGTCAAATAGAAGGAATCCTATTTTCGGTCGAAACGGATCTTGGTGCTTGATAATGTTCATATAAAATTTGCAAATGCATTTTTCAATTTTATAAACTGCGCGTCGATTCGATTTGTCGAATTAGAAACGCAATCATAAACTGGAGCTGGAAATAATATCACCCAAGGAGAACAAGAAAATCAAAATAATGTCAATTTGACGTCATATTGATCGAATTTTTCGGTCATGATAAAAATCTCGATCTCAGATGATCTAAGAAAATAACTTTATATATAAAATCATTCTTAGATCATCTGAGATCGAGATTTTTATCATGACCAACAAATGACATAAATTTAGTCAATATTACGTCAAATTGACATTATTTTGATTTTCTTGCTCTTCTTGGACACAAACTACATTAATCATGAATTTAATAGTAATGCTAATAAGCATATTAAAGCACTTCAAAAAATTTATTGTGAAAATTAATTAATTAACTTTTCAGTATCTACTAACATAACATCTATGTTATAATTTTACATTCAACAATGTAACTGTTGTGTAACCTAACAATGTCATATTATATTTATATTGTTGAATGTGAAATTACAACATTGATGTTATGCTACTGTTAGTTTGCACTTATTAAATTAATATTTGTTATATAATTTTTTAATTAAATTAAAGGAGATAAATACTTATATATTTTGTAGGATGCTTTTCAATTGTAAAACCACTAGACACTTTCGTGCACGCTACGACACAAGTGTTCCACTTGCCACAATCGTCGACACAATACTACACAACCTCAGTTCGAGGACTACTATTATAGTCGATTGTGTAAGCTTAAGCCTATTCTTTTTCCATATCCCAAGTACTAAACTTCTAGCACGGTTCATCTTTCTTCTTTTTCTTTTTGAAAAGAAAAAGACAAAAGATGAATAGTGCAAGAAGTTCAGTCTTGAAGAAAAAGAACAGGCCTCTTGTGCGTTTTCTAGTAACAATTACATGTTACTGATCGCGACTACTAAATGAGGTTGGAGGATATTAGGTGACTAGCATTTTTGCTTTTTTCATTCAATACAAGCGGAAAAAACTATATATTCTTTAATCTAATTTTATCCGAAACCGTGCAAAGCGTATATATTCTATTCCAATTGAGTCGTCCACAATACTACATTTCATACATTCCTGTGTACGTTTGTGTTAAAGTGTGTTAAGCAATCAGAAGACATCCATAAATTCTAATAATTTCCTTTATCTTAATAACTGTAATTGGAAATGACCCTTTTTTTATAATTAATAGGTCAGCAGAGAAAGTCTGGAGCACCAAAAGATGAGTGGTAGTCAAGCCTCAATGGCGATGGATCTGCATATTCCGAACAAAGGTCCTGTTACGCTCAAAGTGAAGGACCGATCCGACACAGCGAGACGACATCAGCTGCTTCGTCAAACAAAAGTGGAAGACGTCGAGGAAGTCGATGAAGCTGTACGACCACCGCCGACTCTCGTGCACTCGCCTAAATTGCCAGGTGGCTATTAAATAAATGATTTAAAACATGTGATCACTCAGATATATAAGATCATAACTGTGATCATCACTAACAGATATGTAAGATATTTTAAAAATATCCAAAAGTAGCTATCATTTAGTTAAAAAACTACGAAACTACGAAAATCAAATTCATGCACGAAATGCACTGTAATGCTAAACTTTATTCGAGCAACCGGAGTCCGGATCTTATCACTTTTGTGGACCAAGAAGATTGCCTTCCGTTTATACCAGACAAGGAGGTTGCCCGGATAAGCGTTGTAAACAATGCCTACATATTTAAATATCAATAATCATGAACATCTCGATCAGGTGCCTATTGCAGATATCCAGACGACTTTGTGCCAAGAAAAAGAAATTCGATAGACCTGAGATTATTGGATGAATTGACGGTGGTAACGAAAGAATTTAGTAAGGCCTCGCCACGAGACTTCCGCAAAATCTCCTCGCCAAACTTCCGTAAAATGTCCTTCGACAGAATCGGGGGTGATCGTCGCTTCGATAGAACGATGGGACATCGAAAAGCTAGCTTCGAGTTTCGAAGAAGCCCAGATTTTCGAAGAGGAGACTATAGGTATAAGCAAAAATTTTCAGATCAAATTTTGTAACATTTTTTTATTTTCATATTTTATTTTATTTATTTATTAATATTTATTTAATGATTATTCTTTTCATGTACATATCATTTGCCGGACGGTTATGTTCTACAATCACAGATTTAAACTTATTACGATTTTATAAATTAATGATATTTAATAATAAAATTAAAACTTATTTTAGAAAAAAGTTATTTATAAGTAACTTATTTTAAATAAAAAAATTATCTATAAATATTTTTTGAAATTTTTTTTAAGATGCAGGTTGGCAATTTAATATAAGACTTAACTTGTTTGTACATACACGGAGAGAATTTTTGTTTAGAATTTACCCTGAAATGAATATGACAGTCGTGGGACAACATTATATTTCGAAGAATTTTTAATGTAAATCTCTCTCATTTATTAATAAAACTACAATAAAATAAGTTTGATCAATTTTACTGAAGTGCAAAAATCTTTAAAATATTGTATTGTACCACAACTATCTATTTTCAAGGTAAATTTTAAAAGAAAATTCTCTCCGTGTAAGATTATATATTATAAGTCTTATATGTTATATACAATGCCTAATCACACAAACGCCTTTTTTATATGTCAAAAGACAAGCGACGAAATGTTTCTTCTCACCGAATTTACAGGAAACTCTCGGTAGATAGATTCAGCGTCGATTGTACCCGATACATGTTTGACGAGACAGAAATGAAATCACGAGCGAGCAGCGGGGAGAATTTGCGAAGGCAATCGCGTCATCCTAAACTACATCATTCCAGATCGGACGACAACAAACGGCGATCCTTCGACAGGCATTCGAAGGATCCACAGTCGAGTCGACATTCCCTGAACACTCAAGCCATTATGAGTTCCGGATCCGATTGCGAGCCAAAATACTTTACGACAGTGTCCCTCGACACCGAGGAAAGCCGTGGCGATAATTCTGATGAGAGTCACGTTGTAGATATCGAGGAAGCAAATGCTAGCGTTTTGTCATCTGAGGGACCTACGGAGGGTGACATGCTGCTCGAAGAACCGGAATTGGAGAACGTCACGGAGATCGACGTGGAAAGCTCGGGGGACGATCTCGACGACAATGGGAAAACTGAATGGCACACATCGACGAGCGAGAGGACCGATACGACGTTACAAGGACAAACTCCCATAATTATCGCCGACGACATGGACTCGCAGACGATAGTTGAGGAAGCGTCGCACAATTCAGGGCAAATCGAGCGTAATGAGAAATACGAAACGACCTTGTACATAGAAGATGACGAAGTGTGAAGAGCCGAAGAGGTTTTTGAGAATTATAACAATGTACTCAGGCTATCCTGGGAAAATAACGACGGCGTTTGCGAAATAAGGGAATCGATGGTGTTCAACATTGCTAGCAATGTTTCGTCGCAAATGTGAGAAGTTCACGCAAGGATTCGGTGATGACTGTCGATCGATCGCGATTGTCTTCGAATACGATGTCACGTCATAAAACATGCTCAACGACTTAAAACTTAACACACGGCATAAATAAAAAAAAAAAATACACAAGATCACGTACGAATTGCGTTTTGTAACGAGACAATCATTTTTTATCGGCATCTCACTTTGCCTTTCGCGCAAAGGTAACGAGGGTGTAACATTTGCCACATTGATGACAAATAATTGTTATCCAACAAATTTTGACGTAGCGCATAGGCGGTAATAAACCGGACATATAAGGTATAAGATTCGTTGAAATGCAAACGTGATTAACCATACCAAAGAGGTTTTTGTACGGGAAATATACAACGTTCGCCTGTAAATACGTTTCAGACTAACTCGTTCGGACGTTTGTTGATGTGTCAAATCTCTGACGATAAAATCAGAGGAATATATGTAGCGCGATTCAAAATGAATCTTGTATGGTAGAAAACAGTGTTATTATAGAATACAAAGTGTCTCAGACGGCGCACTTGTTCTCAGTTCTTAATATTGCGATAAAGGGAAAGAATAAGAAAAAAAAAAAGAATTTATCGAAACAAACATTATTTGTCAATGCTAATTCAATTTTGTTGGATTATTGTGAAACGCACAGGCAAATAAGAAAATGTTATCTTTTACGAAATTTCAAGTGCACTTCATTTTAACACATACTCGTATAGTATATGTATTATATATACATATATACATATACATGGAATTTTATTTATTTTAAATTTACCAAAGCATTCACGCAGCTAGTCTAAAGTACGCGGTATCCATACATACGATAAATCCTATACATATTATATGTATACTTGATGAATATTTACGAAGATTGGCGATGTTTCGACGATGAAAGATATGAGGAATATATTAGCTGTAATTGTATTTATATATACACATACTCTTTACACAAGATTCATGCATTTATATGGCACAATTTTCTCGTACGAAAGCAGAACCCCAATCAGCAGACAATATTTTTAAAACGTTTTTTAAATATTTATTTAATTAAAAATATTTAATAAATATTTAAAATAATATTTTTTTAATATTGTGTGCTGATTGGGACGCTATAATCTCTTCAACGTGTATACATTTGAAAACCGATATAAAAGAGACATTTTAAAAAGGCTACGAGCCAATAAATTATGCTAGATAACAAAGAGAAAATATCTTTTATAATGTGATTAAATTATGTCCTACTTTATACTTATTTATTCTATATTTTCGTTTCTCACGTATATTTATCCTTTATATTTCCATTACATGTACATATTATTCATTGTTTTATACTTTAGAAACATTAATTCATATCCTTTTTAAAGATTCGATCGATTTGATGTAGTTTCCTAGCAATAAGAAAGATTCAATAATTTTCACATGAGATCCATAAGAGATTCAGGAAAAATTTTGATATTAATTCATCCGTTACAGTAAATTTAATATTAAATTATTCGACATTATATTTATGTTTTTCAGAGCTATCATATATAATTAATTATGTACTTCGACTAAAAAATACATTAATTTTTTTTTTAAATATGAAATAAAGTAAGATAGGAATCAATTGATCCAGAAATGACATAAAACATTTTTGGATCGATTTCAAACGCATTTCTTGTATATTCATTGCATGGGACCTTTCTTAAATTATATCTTTTTATTATATGTACATATTGAATGGAAAATTCTAATGCAAGTATAGTTTTTACAAAATGAATTTTTGCAGAATTCTATTTTGTATTTTTCATCTTTCCTCAGAACAAACTATATGTAAAAAAACAAATATATATAAATAGTTTTTCATTCTTGCCCTCGCCCTCCCCTCTCTCTCTCTCTCTCATCCTTATCTAATATAATATTATTAAAGATTAAAAATAGTAACGAATGGATTAATATGGGTCTCATCTGGTATTAGTATCATCGATATCATCGAAAGTATCTTTAAGATTCTTCTTGAAACCAACTATGAAACATATATAGGAACTGAATATTTACAAATCTCAGGTCTCTTCCGATCTGTTGTTAACGCATTTGCCGTTCATACACGCGAAACTGCGGCCTATTCCGTATTTCTTCGTTAAACATTTAGGCGATGACAAATCATAGGCAAATTTGAAATCATAGAAGCTCGAATTCTCGAACATCGAGCTCGAATCTCTCAATATTCTCGGATTATCTGATGAAAAAAGAAATCATGAAATTTTGACGAAATACTACAGTCTAACGGCGTCAAGTAACAGTTATTCTTAAACTGACGGCCCAATCGCGCGTGTAATATATTTTTATATCCCGCAGCGACTTCGTACAACGTTAATTATATATTAACGTACATTAACGATTTATCTGTCGAGAAAAGCGCGAGATTGTTTTTATTTCGGTAAGTGCCCAGTGGTCGATTGTTGGCGAACTTTTGCTAACTTTTTAACTTTCCACTTTTCAACTCACGTCAATATCTCATTCAATAAAATATCATCGTTTCACATTAAATAATTACGCAACCGCAATCTCGAAAAGTTCATAAAATTTTCACTTTTCCTAATAGTTACGAATAGATTTTAGAAAAACGTATTACATTTTGAGAAATATATGTTGCATTTTAAGGTAATAGTTATCTCCGTTTCAAAATCGACAAAATAATCTCTCGAGATTTTAGGTTTAATTAATTTACTTTTGTCAAGGAAACACAACATACTGCCCAATTTTTATTTTCTGAGAATGAATATTTCTTAAGAATTATTTGAAGAAAGCTTTCTCATTTTTATATATATATATATATATATATCCACGAATGAAGAAATCGTTCTAAATTTCTTTCGAAGCTTTAGATAAATTTTCATAAATAAATATAATTACAAGAATAATAAGGAAAGCGTGCGCGATGCTAGAGTGATCAGAACTGTCTTACAATTAGATGAAATCGTTAAACAATAGAAAAATTTTGAAATAAAGACTTTTACGCATCGGGACATTGTGCTTCAATTTCAGACAAAATTGAAGCACAATGTCCCGATAAGCACAAACAAATAACGAATCGATGAAAATGCAAAAAAATTACGAGATAAAAGAATCCTGAAAATTTGAAAGATTGCTCTCGCGAGCACTTTCAATTATACAGAAGAAATTGTTAGAGGTATCGCAATTGACCTTAAAGAATTGAGAAATTTATATTATGGAATTATTTGTTCCAACAATGCTTTAATATTTAACACTAAATAATTAACTAAATTTAATTTTATAATTAAATCTAAATCAAAATTTTGAAGAAATGAAATTCATCTGTGTTTAAATGAATAGTAAACTTTTAATTAATAAAGAAATTCTTATATAATTTGAAAATGGTGCCTCCATATCTAATTCATAAAACTATACCTTCAAATTAGTTAAGAAATATTTATTATTGACATTGATGTCGGATTGTAAGACATGCTGTATACTAAAGATTGTTTGAATATAATTAATGGATAAATGTTATGATCAAAACACAATTGATCTCTGCGTATGATCTTTCTCATTGTTTTAAAACGTAGAAAATAGTATCGAACGGTAGTATAATAAGAAATATACAATCCTTTGCAATATACATATTGTTGATATGTAAATTAACAATTCAATATCAATAAATATTATAATAATAGCGTCTCTTAAAAGTCGTCTGGTATTTTTCTACCAGGAATATGTAAATTTAGTGTATCAAGTGACCGAGATGCGTCAATGTCTTTCATAATTTTCTAACCCCTCGTTGAAACGGCTTACATGTTTGCAAAACCGCGGTTTTACATAGTAGAATTAAGCTGTATCTACAATTATTACTCTGTAGCGGAATGTATGTACGAACATGTAAATAACTCATATTTAACGAAGTAAACATAATCGAACTGTGATCGAGGTATAAGTGGTATATAAATGAATAAGAAACACTATTAGATGATCGATGTTTCTTGCAAATGTGCTGTTACGATCCGTGATGAAATCGAAAAAGCGAAGAGGCACAAATGATTAAAATAAGAATTATCAAAATTATTAAACACGTGAAAGATATTCTTAAAGCAGATAATACATAATTTTATCCGTACACGCAATAGACAAAGTCAAAATAAGAATAACTTCGTTAATAATTAAGTCTCAAAGCCTTCCAGTCGACATAAACTAAAAGTAAAATAACATCAATATTATAATTTCGCACTTAACAATATAAATGTAATATATAACACAAGATATAACGTAACAGATACATTATTGAGTACGAAATTACAACATTAATGTTATGTTACTTTTAATTGGTGTTCACTGATCTGAGATATTCAATAATGCAATTTAAATCTACGTAAAATTTATGAAAAAGATGATTATTTTCAATTTTGATAAAGATTTTCGTGTAAAAGTAAAAGATCAGTTTACTTCAGATCATTGATAACGTAAATTATTTTTCATTCATTCATATTAAATCAATATACACTTATTGAAAAAACTAGACTGTTTGAACAATTTCTCACGACAATCAAATATGTTAAAAGCATTTTAATTCTTTTGAGAATTTCAATGATATCGTTCGGAACATAGCAAAGTATCTTATACAGTTCAGAGTTTTCTGAAATTCTTCAAAGTACCACCGGTTCTAGTTCTGGTATAATTAATGTTGAGACGCGGATAAGCATCGGTGTAAAATTTTTAAATCAGTGTAACCCTTGCATGCTAATTGTTGTAACATATCAATAAAAAAGACATTCCAAAATTAATCATGGTTGTGTATTTTTACACAAAGAACAAATTGCATACATATATAATTATATAATTGTATAATTTTTTTATAATAATTCGTCATGTTTCATTATGTAGTTATAAATTCATATTACATTTTAACGCAAATCTAACAAAAAAATTTTAATTTTAAAACCAACGATACTCGTACATCGATTAATTTTATAAAGGAAACGGTGAATAGGGATGCAACGGATATTCGGCAATTATCCGGTATTCGGCCCATCCGGCCGTTCGGTTGGGTAGTTCGACTATCCGGCCGGATTATAAAAAAGTCGTTTCTCACTTTAGATGGAAATAATTATATACAGGGTGTTTTCAAATTCGCGCCCGCGAAGTACAAAACGTTATACTTTACGCTAAAAGAAACAATTTTTTCCTTTTGCAAAATTGTGTCTGACAAGTAGTTTTTGCAGGAGAGCAGGTTAAAGTTGTACGAATAAACGCAAAAATTATTTATCGAATGTAATTTTGCTACAGGAAAAAGTTGTTCGTTTTAAAACAAAAAACAACTTTTTCCTTTAGCAAAATTGCGTCCGATAAGTAGTTTTTGCAGGAGAGCAGGCTGAAGTCAACAAATAAGCGCAAAATTTATCGGACGCAATTTCGTTAAAGGAAAAAGTTGTTTGTTTTAGCATAAAGTATCACGTCTTGTACTTCGCAGGCGCGAATTTGAAAACACCCTGTATATTTAAAATTTAATTTCTCAAAAAAATTTTTTCAAAATATTTTATTATATAGTATGTATTCGACCAGTCTAACTAAATACTTTTTATTAATGTTTAATTATTAATTAACATATATATAATGTGTAATATAATTTAAAAACTAAATTAAAATAATTTTTGTATACCTTTGATCTTTGTTTGTGTATTACATTTTTGTTATACATTATTTTTTTAGTATTTTATATTATTCATAAGAAGTAGGAAGCATTTCTGCATTATGAAACAATAATCTGTTTCTAATTGAAATACTTTGCTCAATATTTTTTCAAAGCTGTATTTAAATTTTACTAAACCATTCATGATATATTTAACTTCAAATACATTTAATACAGATATTATTAATCTTAATATAATTTATATAGAGATGTTTATAATTATTATAATGGTTTACATAAACAAATTCGCTTTTTTTATTATAAAAAAAACAATTAGATTCTCTATTCTTCAATCTTTGCGCAATTTTCGAATAAAATCCTATTATTCGGCTTATTCGGCTTTACCGGGTAAAATCCAGTATCCGATTATCCGACAAATCATTATCCATTGCCTATCAGGTATCTATATTATCTGAAAAATCATTATCCATTGTATCCCTAACGGTAAACATGCTATTAACGGACAACTAGCACTATCTGCAGTGAAATAGTTTCCTCACAGTGAAATTTTAATCGTCGGTAAAGAATTTACCTATATGATCAGTTAGAATACATTATTACTGTGCGGTATAATTGCGTACTACATTCAAGATTCGAACGATAAATCTACAGATCGCGCAATAAAAAACAATTATTGTGACAAATTATTATAAAAAAATAACAGTAATAATTTATATGATTTACGTGAATCTTGGGATCCATGTGTGTGTGTGCCTTAGATGTTAGAAAGGTAACTGCCATCACATTACTAGATTAATAGCGATCGTTCAATTGGAGATATTATTGCGCACTGATGTACATTAAAGCCGTCGTACACAAATCGATATAAAAATGCTTGTTTAATATATATTAAACAGCGAAATTTGCAATACACTTTATTATGCAGTTTCATAAAATATTAGGTGTTTTATCATCCAAAATAAAATAAAAATAAAATTTATATTTTACTTTTACATTCAAATTAGAAAATATACAACCAATTCGAACGCATCAGTACGCATTAGTATGCCCAATCGAATTCGCTATAAGATAAGAGGAGGCATTACACTCACCGACACACGATATGCAGCAGCGAAGTTGTAATACGACGTAAATCTATAACAAGCAAATATACTGAAATTATAGCAGTGACTAAAATATTTGTATTAATATTTTTAAATTACACCTCTCCTAATTTAAATTTTTATTTGTCTTTTTAATAAATCATTAATTTAAAAATTCTAATAAAAAATATAATCGAAATTACGTTTAATTGCCATTATATATTAAAATCAATTCATAATCAATCAACCTGAAAATCAGTCGTGTGAATAATAGATATTACAGTCGAAGTGGAGTTAACAAAACTATCGTGCATTATTTTAAATAATCGTATCTGTGGGGCAATATACTGTAAATCAATTGTTCTACGATCGCGCGAAGTTCTTCTGATAAAACTGTCGTACATACACTGAGAAAAAAATATAATCAATTTTAATAAATATTTAGTTCAATACTGCCAATTAAACATTTACTTACAGTAAATAAATATTTATTCACTGAAAAAAAGATTGTTAAATCAAATTAACATTTCTTGTATCAAATAAATATATCTCTATATTTAATAAATATTTAGTTGGCAGTATTCAACTAAATATTTATTAAAATTGACTATATTTTTTTTCAGTGTACATTCGTGCGACAACGAAATTATTATCAACAAAATATATTATACCCCGACAGGATTTTTTCATTACATGCCATCGACAATCGGCTTTTGAGATATTACATCATCAAATGAAATCATATCTATAAATCTTAGGCTCGGTTTTTCATTTTCTAATTGACTTGTTGTAAGCTTTCTATAATAATTTAACATTATCTAAGCTTAAGTCTTAAGCCGTAAGAAATTGATCAATTTCTTATGGCTTAAGACTTAAAGCTTAGTTAATAACTTATTGTAGAAAGCCCAGACTTACATACATTCTACAATAGCCATTAGTAATAAAACAGAAATCATAAAATAGAAATTAATCAATCATAATCAATTATTCTTCTCACATTTCACTAAAATGGGTCAATTTCTAGCTTCTAACTTTTGGTTTATTACTAATGGCTTATTTTAGAACGTGTATTAGGGCGGAAACTCAGATTCTTGCATAATACGTAACGTATAAGGCATAAGGAAATTAATCAATTTTTTATTTTGTACGAGGGTGGATCAAATATAAACGAGAATTCTTTTTATTATTTATTGAACGAGAGAGAATAAAAATATAAAGAAAACAAATTATTTTTCTACATAGTTCTCTGCTACATTAATATATTTTTGCCAGCGGATAGGCAGTTTGGCGATCCCATTTTCATAAAAAGTAGTAGGTTGTATCTGCAGTTAATTGCGCAAGAATTCTTCTCCACTGACATCGTCCATGAATCGTATTGTCTTCCCAATTCTTCTTTCAGTGGTCCAAACAAATGATAATCGTATGGAAAGATTTGTCTCAATGTGATTATCATTTGTTTGAGCCGCTAAAAGAATTAGAAGGATTCGAGGATGATTCCAGTATAGAAGAATTCGTGCGCAATTAGCTGCAGACACAATTTCCTATTTTTAATGAAAACAGGATCTAAACTGCCTATCCTCTGGCAAAAATATATTAATGTAGCAGGGAACTATGTAGAAAAATAATTTGTTTTCTTTATATTTTTATTCTCTCTCGTCCAATAAATAATAAAAAGAGAATTCTCGTTTATATTTGATCTACCCTCGTAATAAGGCATAAGAAAATCAATTGGTCTTTTATTTTATTAACCAGACTTTCTACAATAACTATTAAACTTTAAATTTTAAGCGGATGCAGAATTTAATTTACAATAGGTGTTTTAAGTCTTAAGCCGTAAAAAATTGATCGATTACAATTGAATGCGAGGAGAATAATCGACTGTGATTCGCTCATTTCTTATGGCTTAGGCTTAAAAATCTACTGTAGATCCGGATTTACCAAAGCTTAAGTCTTAAGCCATATAAAATTAACCAGTTACAGTCGAATGTCAGAAGAATAATTGGCTATGGTTGGTCGATTCCTTACGAAATAACAGTTTATTAAAGAAAACCCATCATGGAAAGGAAGGAAATAAAAGACTTCGATGTTTCATTTTCTTATGCATTATGCAAGACTGTGCTCCCGCCCTTAATCTGATGAAAATATAAAGATTGTATTTTTTTCATGGTTAATCACTAAATTGATGATTTTGTAGTGTAACTTTTAAAAATTAGCACTACAAAACCCCATCAGTTTGGTGATTAATCATAACTAAAATATATATTCTGTGGTAAGTACAGAGTCGCTTTGTCAGTGTTGATGCGCGGAATGGCGGCGCTGAATCCCGATCGAATTACAACAATCTCACGGAATCTCGACAAATCGCCGTTTCACGGACGTCGAATCTATACCAAATGATTGGCCATCAATTAAATATCGCAATACAGACTCGGTAATGACTGTAACTTACTAATTAGACTCGCATAGTACCGCATGATTCGGAGTCGATCCGTTCTGCATCCGCGACGTATTAACGACGACGAGAAATGACGAGAAATGATGAGAAATTGGCGAGAAATTCGCGAAGCGGCGGCAACTTCACCCCGTACAACACGAGTCAAGTTAACGGCTAAACGTTTCCATTCCCATCGACTTCCTTTTTAGAAAAAGAAAACATAAAACATTCTTCCCGACTCAAAATAAATATCATAAAAATTACTGTACCTGCGCAATTCATCTTTGAGCAAACTCGACCTATTTTTCGTCAAAATGTGGCCAAATTACACGATGCAATTCTGGCGCCGCGCCGCGCCACGCCGCGTCGCGTCGGGCGGCGGGCGCTCTCGCGATTTGAATCCAAGCCGTTCGTTGACTCGAGGAGTCTTACAGGACACACTCCAGGTGGCGGACGCGGCGCGGCGCCCGTACGATCGCAGGTGGCGGCAAATCGCGCGGTGCGTCGCGCGAGCGAGAGGTGAGGTTATCGATGCGGCGGAGCGAAGCGGAACAGCCAGAGCCAGAGGATGGGGACCGTGCGGGGGACCGCGCCGGGGGCCCCCAGGTGTAACTCATGTAACTCGCCGCTCGCGCTCGCTCGAGCAGTGCACCGCCGTCCCGTCTCGGCGTCGTACTGTCGCTGTCGTTCCCTTGCGCGGTTCTTCTCTTTATTTTTTTCACCGAATTCTCTGTCAGGACCCTTTCCAAGCGTCTCCCCTAGGGTCACGGACGATGCTGTCCGGATAGCCGGATTCGCGGAGCAGCGAGGGACGCGCGCGAAATGTCGTCCGAACGATTTCATAAGTGAGTGCACTTGTCTTCTTTTT
>NW_017295861.1:2898321-2920770 GCF_001594075.2 Trachymyrmex cornetzi | reverse complement strand
GGGAGCCGATCGCGCGAAGCGGATGCGATAACACGGGGAGAACAACTAAATACATTTCATCAATATGGTTTGTTCTTTTTGCCAATATAAGATTAACTTGATTTAACTTACTATTTATCTTTTTTTTTAATTTCTAGAATTGTGCCGTTTTTATAAACGTTGATTAATTTTAATTTTGATTTAACTTACTTTCTATTGTTTTCTAGTTCTAAGAATTAGAAAAGGATAAGGAGTAAATTAAACCGAGATTAAAGTTAATCTACATTGATAGAAACGGATATCATAAGAAAGATTAAGAGTAAATTGAATCGAGATTAAAATTAATCTTATAGCGAATTCGATTGGTCACACTCAGTGCGAACTGGTTCACATTAAAACGTACACAAATTGACATAAAGATGTGTTTAATATAAATATAGAAACCCCGGTTAAACCATGAAATCCTCAATACACTTTATTGTGCTGTTATATAAAATATGTATTTTAGAGTTTGAAAATATATATTTTATAATTCGAAATGCAATTTACTTTTGCACTCACAAAATTAAAACAGTGTACAACGATTTTAATTTACATATACAGTGCGTACTTTAATCGCGTCAAATCAATTTTTTTCCTTTCCCCCCCAAAAAAAGAAGAAAAAATAAACCGTGCAAAAAGTTCAATTAAAAAACTAGTATCTGATTTGTAAATCTTGTAAGACCTTTTTTTAATATATTGTAATCTTTTTCTTAACACTATTTTACACGCTAAAAATGTGAATAAAGTAATACAACATTCAACCCTTACAGAAACTTAATACTGGAGGGTAGTGATAATTACTTACTTTGAGTATTAAAATCACTAAACAATGATGCTTTCAAAATAAGTAATCACTACCTCTCTAATATATAAATCCTTACACTGAAAAAAAATATAGTCAATTTTAATAAATATTTAGTTGAATATTACCAACTAAATATTTATTAAATATAAAGATATATTTATTTGATACAAGAAATGTTAATTTGATTTAACAATCATTTTTTTACTAAACAAATATTTATTTACTGTAAGTAAATGTTTAGTTAGCAGTATTGAACTAAATATTTATTAAAATTGACTATATTTTTTTCTTGGTGTAGTACAGTTCGATATTTTTTATGTTCCATAATTCTTTCATAATGTATGAATTAAAATTTCGTTCCAGCGTCACGTAGAATGTCGAAAGATTTTTTAACAATATATACGATTCAAATAAATTGAACGATTCGCACGGATTAATGATAATCGCTGTATCTCATCAAGGAAATCGGATCAACGTTTATCAAGCAACTGGAACGAAATAAGAAGACGTGAACCGAATCGAATCTTTCGTATTTATAATCACAAAGTGCAATAAGCTGTCGGAATAAATGGAGGCACATTATACACGATAATTAATACATTGTGCTTCAACAATGTTAAAAATATTATTAAAATATCAGTTGGACGGAGAGATAAAAGAGAGCTATAGTGATCCTCAATGAATATACGCATGCGGTTTATTAAATAAAAAAATTAGGAGATTTCGAATAATTATCTACGAGCATAAAATAACCATGATTATGGACTGTTTCATGCAGACTGTATCATGTATGTACATCGGAAGAGCGCGTGCGGAATTCATGCATGAGAGGAGACCTGTGCTCTTATTTCATTCACTACGGGAATTTATCACACAGATCATCTGTAAAAATTTCTAGCGGACCTAATCAACTTTCGTAGCAATGGAGAATGCTCTACACTGTGCAATTTATATGTTAATTTTACGGAAAAAGTCTGAATACTACATAAAATACATTTATATTTCTCTATCGAATTTCGAGATATTTTTTTACCAAAATTGATTTTTAATTCACATGGTTCTCCTCAAAATGTATGAATTCTTAATAATTAATTTAATAGTTAATTTAATAAAAGGAATATCCGAGTTTGGTTATCTAAGTTGAATTTTGTAATTAAATCTGAAAATGATAGGAATTGATGAGAATAAGAGCAAGAAATTTGCATTTACAAATTTTTTTAAATCTTTTATTTTATTTCAAATACAATTTACCGTCTAAAATTAAGAAATACAAAGAAAAATTATAATACATTAAATTTTTATAATATGTTTTTATTATAGCTCGTATGAAGTTACACTGTTTAGGATAACAGAGGATTAATGTTATAACTCGATGACATTGATGAAGTAATGTGAAATGATATACGCTGAAATCAGTTCGTGGAATGCAACATCGGCGAATCGAAAATAGCTGCTGTCTCACCTGACAAATCGTGCATATTTTCCTTAACATCTCAATTTTCCTAATTAAACGGAAAAAAAATGTGAATCTCTTGCATCGCGCCGTTGCAAGCACTTTAGTACTTTAATTAAAATATCACGAGCCGCCACGGATTATCAGATGTTGAGACGCGTGGATATAATATTATGCGGAGCTCTTTGCCCGTGCAAAGATTTGCAATTTTTCCTCGAGCAACGCGACGATTATAATTATAAAAAATAACCTGGTTAAAATCAGATAAGACATCACGCGATGCATCGCACGATAAAGTAATAGGTACAATTTTCACAATACCGTACTCCGAATATCCTGAAAAATTAAAAATATTTTTCTTATAAGAAGAGAAAGAGAAGAGAGCAAAATATACTGCGCATATATAATAAATAAATATTTACTATCAATTAAAATTTATCCAGATTTGAAGTATACTGTATAAATACGTACATCTATCTTCATTTTTCTACATATTTCTTTAATATTTTCTACAAATTTCTTTATATACATTACATCAATAATAATAAATAATTATTGCAACAATTGTAATTAATTTAATTAATAATGGCAATTAATATAAATGAAATATTTTTTATTAACAGACATCGCATAATTCTACTTGTTTGTGAATAATTTTTTAAATAAATATTAATATTTGTGTATTATTATATTTTTAATATTCAATTTTCAACGTATGGAACAAAACATGAGAACATCAACTAAAAACATCAGATAACTTACAAATAATAATATAATATGCAGACTATTCTTTATCGAAGGGCCGCGCAAGAAGGAACGTTGGATGTTCTGAAGGAAGCCACGAGAAAGGATTGTAACACGCGAGATGAAGGAGGAATGACCCCGACATTATGGGCAGCCTTCGAAGGCCACGTAGATGCTCTGAGACTGCTGGTCGCTAGAGGGTATGTGCATGCCTAATCTTATTTTTCCTTTTTACAGTGACCAAGTGTAATCAGCGTATTGCATTTTACAACGGCATGCGATAATTGGTGCATGCGACAAGACGTTTCTTTTCTAATATTTTTGTCTGACTACGTACAATGCATCTGATTATTGCAACTTGTTGCAGATTGACTTTACACGATTAATATTGCATTATAATAAATTATAAATATTAAATCGCACGTACGTATATAGTACGACGTGGAGCTTTTTCGTTACAGAAGCACGTTTGACGAAAAATATAACTTCGTGTTTTGTCTACTCACACGAAACATTGGTGCCCATCAGGCACGAGGTCGTCGTGCCTCGTGAGCACGATAACCCCACTACTTCATAATTAATACTTACCTCAACTGCAAGCCGCTCCAAAATACTATAGTCCCTCGACGCTTCCGGCCGTTTATCACGAACACTTTGTCGAATATCTGCAGACTTTTAAAACAAACGTTAAAAATAATCACATCGATCTTTAGTAAGTTAGCAAAACGATGGTTGTCGATTCAAACGGTCCGCTCTTGAAGGTCCCATCAGGCCCTTAGTTCTGCTATTGTATATCGTAATAATACATGCACGGAACCGGAAGCACGCATTACAGGTGTCCATCGACTGCACAGTTGCGGAAACCGCGGTCGAGTGCATGAAAAACAATAGAACGCATACTGATAAAAGGTAGGTCGAAGCAGACCTCCGAAACTCCACTACATTCATTTATGATACAAATAACGAGTAAAATGTCTATCTTTGTTTCTTATTCAAACACTTCAAGTTATCTTTTCTTTTCATATTCAAACAGTTCGATAAAAACGATCAATAAATTCTTATAAGATCACAGAAATTTTTTAATTTTTTTGTAAAACTGATTAATGTAATCAATGTAAAAATTAATTGTATATCTGATTGTACGAGTTCTTAAAACTTTTTATCGTGAAATTTCTCCGGAGATGAAAAAAATATTTCTGATCTATTATTAAAAATAATGTAAAATATACCTTATTGCATTTAAATATTTTTTTCCTTTCGAAACACAATACTTTATCAAATATCATGAAATATTAATCTTTCTCCTGAAAAAGGAAAAAATATGAAAAATGTTTTATTATTTTTTATATATAAGATTTTGTTTCTATATATATGTATATTCTTATATATATTTTATATATTTATAAATTTTTATATATTATATATATTTTTTTACATATTCTTATACATATATATGTTTCCTCAACTCCCCCAACTTATCCTTCATTCAATCTTGTTTTCCTTATTTATCGTACCTCTTTACTTACCGAATTAAATACTGCTTTTAAATCAATAAACATTGCAATCATTTTTCCCTTTTTTTCTTCTATCTATCGATTTATCAAATGACTTATTACATTGTCTATCATTCTCATATCTCTTCTAAATCTGATTGATTATATGAATTCATCTTTTGTCTTCTCCATCTCTTTCTTCATTCTTTTCACCAAACATTTATGTAAATTTTAATTCAGCATAAACATTATCGTAAATCTTCTGTATTCTTTCATACTACTTCCATTCTCTTTTTTAACTATCAGCATTACTAGTTCCTTCTTTGCATTTCTTTAGTCATCTCTCTCCCCTCCAAACCTTTATTATACATTTTCCAGATCCATTCTTTGAAGCCCTCGTCTCCATCTTTCTCAGTATCCTATCTCATCAATCTCTATCGTCTTATCCTTCAAATTCTCTTCCTATCCCCTCCCTCTCATCCTATTCGTCTCTTCCCCTCCTTCTTCCTTCCCCAATCTTCCTAATACCTCTATGAAATACTCCTACTTTTTCATCTTTATTTCATCTCTATTTACTTCTTTCTTTTTTTCACTATGTAATATTTTCCACACTTTACCCCCCTTTACTTTTTTTCACCTTCCATCTTATTTTTTTCTTTTTTTCTTCACACAGCTTCTTGTATATTGTTCTATTCCTGTATCCATTCATTTTCTCTGTCTATTTTTTTTTATCTTCTTAACATCGCTTTTACTTGTTTCTTTTTTTCCTACATTTTTATCCTACTGTCCTTTTTTCACTGTCCTCATCCTTTCTTTCGATTATTATCTCCTTTATCTTTCAGTTTCTTCTATTTCTTTCTAAATCTTTTTTAAATTCTTTTTAATTCCTCCCCCCTCCCTCCTAAATCCTGCCACTCAATTTTTTTCTATTTTTCTAACTCCTCTCTTTCTTCAACTATTCAAAAATTCCTCTTCTTTCTTTAATTCTACTGTTATATGGGTTGATGATCCGAATCCACTCTCTCCTTCATCTCCATTTTTTCTATCCTCTCTTTCTTATCCCCTTCTACTAATATGTCATAATCGATCACCTAATCCCCTCTTGCCTCTGTGTAGGAGTCCATTCTTCTTCCTTATCGACCTTTATATTTCCATTCAATATTATTCACCCTTTCTTAGCTATACATTTTCTATTTGTTTTTCTACCCTTCGATCTTCTTAATTGTACTTATCTTACTCTTTTTTTCTTCTCTTATTTCTACTTTTTTCTGGTATTTACTCTTGCCTGAACAATATAAATAAAGATATTAATTATAGATAGGAATTAATTCTACTCCTTTTGTTCCGCTAACTTATAAGACGTCATAATTGTTTCATTGTAGAGGCGACCCGGACAAGACCGATTACTTCGGGAATACATGCTTGCACTTGGCAGCGGCGAGGGGCCACGAATTCTGCGTAAAATTCTTGGTGAAATTTGGTTGCAATATCTGGTCGCTGGACATCGACCGTCACTCTGCCCGTGAACTTGCGGCGATAAACGGCTATGAGAAGATTCTACAGTTCCTAGATATCGCTCAAGCTGATCAGGAGTTAAATAATCGCAAAAAAAGCCGGATACTCCGGGAAAAGGCGGAGCGAGATGCGGAGAAGAGGTACAGTTGTAGAATGTGATTTGTTTTTGCGTCTTCTACTTAAAAAGAGAGAGTGAGAGAACATAATATCGCTGCCATTTGCGGATTGTTTCTATCGATTAAATCATTTCCATCAATCGTGTTTCCGTGATAGAGTACATATAATTTCTTTTGCAGAGAATTTTTAATTTTTTACTTACTACGATTAACATATTATATTATTATGAGTTATATTAGATTTTAATCCGATTTCTTTTAACATTTTATTTTCTATTTTAAATATATATAAAAATATCTTTTTGTTAAGATTGAAAGAGTATATGAAGAAACAGAAAATGGCTGAAATTAGAGCGGAAAAAGAACAGAAGAAATTCATAAAAGATCGTGCTAAATCAGACTTCGACGCAATGAATGAGTTGAACTCTCAACGGCCCGGGGTACTGACCTTTAGAGGCCGAATGAAACCTTCGCCGACATTTAGCGACATCGTTGGTACCACTACGAAGAAACACAGCAGCACAGTTTGCCGAAAAGCTTTAGCTAAGAAAGCCATCAATGACTTTAAAGTCGTAGAGGTAAAAAAATACATAAATAACATAAGACTTGTACAATTTTTATGACTCAAAACAAAAATATCGAAAAATGATCTAGAAGTAATTTTAAAAATCTTTAATGTCATAGTATATAAAAACAGAAATAATAAAAAATCAATATTTGGAAGTTAACTCATTCCACATGATTTTTTTTTATTTAATGCTCAGTAAATATTACGTAATATCGTATATGTTATTGTAGGTCGAAGTAAATGGAAAGAAGTCGATTCGAAGTCTCACTGGCGTTCGTCGAGATTCTGAAGTTATGTACGTAGGCACGTATGACACCCAGCCTCAACACATAGGCATTAGAAGAGGAAAGATCTCTGATGTATGGGGCACTCTCAGTAAATCCCAGAGCACGCCCGATCTCTTAGGTGAAAGGATATACAATGAGGAGGAGGAGGACAGAGAGGAAGAGAACTTGAATGTTGCGAAGGACACCGCTTTTCTTCAGGAACCAGCTAGCATCTTCAATCGACCTGGTTTCGGTTCGGTGGCTTTCAGAAGGGCGGTTAGTCTTAACATTCATACCTTAAATCGAACTTACAGTCATAAGTAAACAAGTACTTTATTTACAATGAAACTGATATCAAGCTAGAGGAAATTATAAACAAGGAAATTATTCTAACAAACATAATTTTTGTATATCGAGCTACTTTTTATTTTCTTTAGAAATTTCGAGTTATAGAAATGTGTACAAGTTACGTTTTTTATTTTTATAATCATTTTAATGTCATGCTTTTTATACGCTGTAATTTCTTCATCTCCACAAATGTAACTGTTCCGCATGATTACCTTCGTAATAACTACTCAACTCGTAGAAATCGGCTTTAATGTTATGCAGCGTTTTCTTTTACGACAAGATAGCTATCGCTTGTTTCATTTGAATCATGATTCCAAAGAAACAAAGAAATTAATTGTGGGAATCGTTGCAAAAACGTTAACGATCTTTTAAACGATTACAGCATAGAAATACGTAATAGATATTCATCGGATGCGTTAATAGCTTAATTATGTAACAAAGTGTGAATAGACGGAAAATGCATTAGAAGTGCTAATTAATTTTTTTTTTATTTGTGTGTAAGTTAATTCATAATTCTTATAGATAACATCTACGCTGGATAATCTACCGGTCACGCAGACAGATGTTCATCTGCAAAACAGCAATTTTTCTGCAAATGGTTCTACAAACGGATCCATAAGCAGTAATAAGTTCAGCCCAAACGGACACAATGAAGAAATTAGTATAGGAAGTGCTGGCAGTTTGGCACGCAGACAAAGCTTGTGGGACGAGGATCTTCTTTCGGGTAAGTTTAATAATGAACCTTGTTACAAAGTGCAATTGGAATACTTATGCAACTTCAACAATGCGTTCTATGTCGTAAGGAACGATGCACGATAATCAATCATCTTTCCTGATTTTTCCGCATTGTCATGTTTCATGTGCAAAAGAAAATCAGAATATTACAGTATTGAATTTATCTATAAACAGAAGGTGAAGAGACAGACGAGGAATGGACGCCTTTGCAGAGATTTTTAGTCGCCAATAATCTCACGTCCATACATCCTATTTTGGAATCGGAGCAAATCGATCTGGAAGCTCTGATGCTACTCACTGAAACAGACATAGCGGCCCTCAAACTTCCGCTCGGTCCGAGACGAAAACTCACTAATGCAATCGCCAACCGAAAAAAAGCGCTGAGCACGCCGGAGAATGTTATCAAGGACAGTAGATTGTGAAAGTAATATATTGCATAGCCATAGAGATGAACTGCTGGTAATAAAATTATCCATCCACAAATACGATGAAGTAGCTATTAATAATTTGCATGCAAGAGATAAAAGTAGGAAATAATTTTAAAGGTGAAATTTTTAATACAATAAAAATTGAAATATAAAATTGAGATTTTTTGAAGATTACAGAAAAATAATTATTTGACATAAAAACAGTTAAAAAATTATTCAATATCAAAAGGAGTTTAATATCGTACTTTTTGCGTCTTATAGTTTATTGTCCAGGTATTTTCCTATGTCATTACGAATATATTTTCCTATTATACAAAAATTATGCATTTTGCGGGTTATCTCCGTGTCCAAATCTTAGAATGCCAACGTTTCGTGAACATAGCAGTTTACTTCATCAGAGCGAGGAGTAGCCTGATACATGATAACCCGCGAAACGCATAATTTCTCTATAGAAAGTGCCCGTGAAAGCCTCGAGAGTATTATATTTTCCTACTATATATATTTAATTGATCACATTGGCTGTACACAATCATAATTATGTAAATAATCATCAGAAAAATTTATATTAAGATAAGGAAAAATAAGAAAAAAGGAGAGAATTAAGTTCCGATTAGTACACTAAATGAAATAGATTAAGTAAGATAGAACGAACAGTTCATGCCATAATCAAAGAAACAAAAAATCAATAACACTATATTACACTGCCATAAAATATATTGTCGTTAACATTGTTCTACTCAACATCAGTCTGACCTGTTTAATCAGATATGTGTATCATATTGTACTAAACACAAAATTTCAGAATTTTCAGATATGTAATAAAAACATACATTTATTTCAAATTTTTTTTAAATTAATAGCGTTAAATAATATATTTTTTTTACAATTAAATTTAATATCAAAATTTAGAACTTAAAATATTACTAAAATAAACCGTAAATGCACAATACCAAAACTTTTGCTACCCATCATTTATATATGTCCAAGGTATAGTCATTAAACTTTGCTGCTAAACATTAATAATAAAAAAACATTGGCATTATTCATCTTTTAAGATTCAATACGATTTTTAATGAATGATCGTTAATTGCATGTGATATATTAAATTCTTATTTAGTTTTAGACCTTGGTACTAATTATGGATTATATTATGGATAGTTATGGATTGCAGTACTGTGTATACATTAATTTTATATAATATCGTGTATAGTACATATTGTATTCACAAACAGTGCAAAATGTACAAAATTGTATGACAATAAAGTATGTATATGTACACGATAATTTGAGATAATTTCTATTCAAAGGGTTGTAAAAGAAAAAGTGTGAATGTAGGTAGAACATCATGACAGATTTCGTTTTCTCGTGATTTATTTGTAAATGATTATCTTACAAACAAGAGGCGCAAAAATATACAAGCTTCTTATGTTCGCAAGAAAGTAACAGCACCATTTCACGCCTTGCCATGAACGCGTCGTGCCCGACCAAGGCGTCATGTTCGTGCAAGTCTCATGTCACGGTACACTCGTTCTCGCGATAGTGCACCAATGCAACTTGCGGCAATGTGCATCGGAATAACAAGAAAAGAAAGGAAAAAGATACGCTGGTAAAAAATTTTTTGGTGCCTTGCGTCCGTTAGACGTACGCGTTTATACGTTCCTGCGTATTATGAACGTATCAATATAACTGTGAACAATATAATATACAAGTGATCCCTCCTGACTCTCTTCACCTCCGCTTTTTAGCCTATGAATACAATATTACACCGGTCCTTATATTGTATCGTACTGATTTTGGTATATTCTCAAATACGTATTTCTGCGCTTTTTTTTAGAAATGTCTGTTAGGCGCCTTCACCGTCTCACATTATTATACATTTATATATTTTTATATATTTTCATATAAACATATCGTTAATATCTCATGAACATAAAATAATATTTCATACAAATATTTTTTACAATTAAAAATTATTCTTAATTCTTTTTACGACCTGCAGCAATTGTCGAATTTATTAAGCTATTAATTTTGAATTAAGTATTATAATATTTAATTACGAATAACGAATTAAAAATTACGTAACATGTCCAAACTTAATTATATCTTCATCAACGAAATCATTTTAATTTCATATTTGCTCGATGTGCATCATACCTATATATAATCTTATAACGGCTAACAGATTTCCGACGAGATAATTCTTCCATGAGAAAGGGAAAGCTTCCTCGCGTGTGGGAAAATTTTTTCGCCGACCTCCAAGTGTCGTCTCGTGCTCATGGGTGGCTATTACGCAAGACAGAAAAATGCCAATTATACCGGCGAAACCGAGTACTCAAGTTGCTTACTTGCTAATGAAAAAAGAGGAGCACACAATTGTCATTGATTTGTCTACTTGAGAGCGACTCTCGGAAGTAAAGAGAATGAGTAGATGCGAGCGAGAGAGTAGCTCTCCACAGTATTTTCCAGTGAGTAATGTACGACTCTCTCAAGAGTAACTCTCGAGAATAATTCTCGATATTTCTCTCAAATGGATATTGTATATATAGACGTCACGATCAAGGATGGACGTTTCGATTATGCAGTCAGAAGATGTACCACGAACACATGGAACGGAAACGAAAATAAATCGATGTTTCGTAAAGTTGCCCCCGTCGTCGGGTTTGGTGCGCTCGCTTACGGGTAAAGTGTACCTAAGTATGGCATCTTCGCATACGATAATACCTATGTATTACTTTCTTCTATATTAGAGTTATACGAAAAGAACGACATTTACACGGAGGATACTTCCGACAGTTGGAACAGGCGAGGGAAGAAACGTGTTAAAAACGATGCGAACGTACAAAGTTTTCAATTATCAATCTGTTTTTTTTTTTACATTCATCGTGAAAGCAACACCTTTCTTCCGTGATCGTTTAATTCGCATGTATAGTAGACATGTAAATGATTCGCTCGCGAAAAATAAATTCTCCACGGTTGTTGCGTGTTCTCACTGGCGTAAGGTTCTCGGACCCTGCATCGCGTCGATGATCGATCTCGTTCCGGGGAAATACTTAAGTAAATTGAAAGCAGAGTCCTCAATTAATTCTGTTAACTGCCGATCGCACGGTATTGATAAATATTGTTAAAGCTATCGCATAGTAGTTAATACTATTAATAATAATAATATCAGCGATATATCTATGTTTATTGTTTACCGTTATTAGCATACGCTATATTTACAACTGAACAACAATTTTTTTTATTCCTCTCACGAGTGACGCTTGAACAATCTTGCGAAGAAACGAATAGAAATGTACGTTGACTTCTGACGTAATTTTCGAAAGACGATTCGCAGACAAACGGGTATCTTGACGATCTTGTATGTATAAATCGAGTCGCAATTAGTGTGCCCGATGAATACACCTAATATTTGAATAAATGAATGAATAATAAATATGAATACGAGCATGAATACTAAAGTTCGATCGAAACTTTTACCGAAATTGAACCGAAACACTCGGCTACATGTCAATTTCAACCGAAACTGAAATCAAAACTAAAAAATAGAAATCCTATAAAGGCCATACATATAGACATGCCTATATATCATTTTTCTTCATAAATATCATAACTTATTGAAACAATAATTAAATTTCAGTCAAAAAAATTGAAAACCGAAATTTTAGTTGTGTGTTAATTTTGGTCTTCTCTCCATAAATATATCATCATAATTTAATTATTAAAACAATAATTACACATTACATATTAAAATTAATATTTACGTAGACGAGCTATATGATTTCAGTCGAAACTGACACGTAATGAGTATTCGTTTTCAGTTTCGGTAAAAGTTTCGATCGGACTCTAATGAATATATTTTTTGTGATATTTATCGAGAAACGAATAAGTACTTTTAATTCAATTTGAATTAATATTTTTGTGATTACGAATATTTTTGATTTCGCATTTACTCTCACTCTGCGTTTTTATCTCTAAATAGTTTGCAAGCATAGAGTAAACAGAAATCTATAAAAACAATAAAACTCGCGATAGAAGAATATATGATATTCAGACTTCAAATTCTATAGGCAGTATTCATAGTTGGATCTTATATTTAAGACCGTTTTAAGTATAATCTTCAGATGTCATGAATCAATCAGAGAATCGTGACCTAATCTTAAGATTTAAACGGTTTTAAAGTTAAAAACGTACTATAAATACCGCCCTATAAGTTCTTTTAAATTACATACAGTTATTCATACGTTGCTGATGCATCCAATTCCTCAATTAACATTAAGCTCGAGAAAAACATATTCTTAAGGAATATAAAAAGAATAATATGAGTGTAACAAAACTATCATTATTACAATTGCGTGATTTTCACATTAAACTGAAGATTACAGATTACAATTTGTAACTCAATTATAAATTGTATTCATTAGATATACCAATCACAATGGACTCGATGAGATAAATAACAGTTTACTAATTCGTCTGCAACATCTTTGAAAATTCAGATAGAAGTAATATGAGGCGTAGTTAGAAATAATGTACATTTACAATCATCACCTTCATTGGGAAGGGTGAAGGCTCTCACTCTCTGGCACAAATTGTTAAACGCAATCGTTAAGCGCTTTTCTTTACAAAATATTTCGTCATATATATGTACATATATATATATATATATAAATACATAAGATATATTAACGTATATATATATGTACACATATATACACGTATATATATATTGCAATCATTATCACACCTGACAAAGTCTACGTTTATGTAAGTTCTATATAGCGAACACATTACGCTCTTGTGTGTGTAGAGCTGGAATATTAAATTTACTATTCCTTAGTAGAATGTTAACGCAGACCTTGTTCAGGATGTAAAGCTTGGTATCTGCCTGATCATTCTCTTCTCTTAATAACCTACGCATCAACAAAAGATAAACTAAATTTACGCTAACGCTTTGCTCTTTTTTTTCTTCAACATATCGAATTCTTAAAACAGACACGCTTGCCTTTTTTACCTTGCGCTTTATCTGCTTCTCGCACAATAGAAATTCTTATACTAAAAGTTTGGTTTACCACGGCAAAAACTCATAATGAGATCTCTTTAAGAATTATTTTTGATGCCTTCGTAACATTCGCAGCTAGTACTTTTTTCATGCGGCTGAAAAACAAAATACCTTAATATTCTATTTTCTCTTCTTGAGACTTCGATTCATAACCTTGTAATTTGAATTATATAAATATTTTAGTAACATAAAAATTTGGCCACGAAAAATAGACGCCGAACAATTTGGGCAATAACCAAATCTATTTCGATGACGCACACGATGAAATGTAACAGATGCAGGATAAAAAAGAATATATAAACAATGAATAAAATAAACGAGAAAATTACATATATTATACAAGAAAAATAATAGACTCAAATTTATTATACATTCGGAAATATTTCAACAAGAATATGATAAATTTATTTTGATAATTGACGAAATAAAACTTAAGAGTAAAAAAAATTTTAATTCATTATCATATTATTATTATTTTCTACACGTTTCGTATTTTTCTCATATTTGGCTATCATCAATAAAGTGATATGAAACAACCATTTCATTGATTGACAAACGTCCAAAGAATTAATTGCAATTACGGCACAATAAAAACGATATTTCTAATAAGCAACTCGATGAATTTTTGTTTAATGTGAAAGCGAAACATTTTGCACTCGTATCTTCTTCTACTCTGACACAAATTATCTATCAATTTTCGGACAACACAAAAATATTCTTTGTTTTATTTTCGGAAAATTCGAAATTTTTCACATGTGTGAAGAAAACATTAAATTATCAACAATATTGATTGATAGATATTAGAATGCTTCTCAGTCGTTACAAATTTTGATACATATATCGATATACGTATTAACATTTAAAGACTTAACGTTTCGGATGTCACATATCTGACTAAAAAAATTCCTCGTAAATTGATCGACAAAATGACAGTCTCATATACAAATTCTTGCACGTAATGTCAGACCGATCATTGTGTGTGTGTTTGTGTGTGTGCGCGCGCGTGCGCGTGCGCGTGTGTGTGTATGTGTGGGCACTTTAAACAGTAGTTGTTAAGACACGTTCGTGTGCTCTCACTAATTTTATATCGAACAAAAAATACATAATTTCATATACATATATACATTTATAGAGTGTACAAGATTTTACGAAATCCAAGTTTTCATGAAATTGCATATAAGGAAAACAAAACTTTTACAGCGTAAATACAATCAATTAATTTGCCAATACATGTAAAATAAATACCCCATAAATATATTATGTGCGTGCTGGACTAAAAATACATCATTTTATGCGTCAGACATACGCACTCTACATTGTTATTATGAGATTAAGTAATTTTGAACGTTATATATAAATCGAGATCGGCAGTAAAAGCTACAGGAGACACATACGAACGTGCTTATCTGGCAGTATAAACCACTACCGTTTCCCTCAAATGATTACACATAACCAGGAGTTATGTAGGGGAGCTGAGCTATTAGTCATTAATCGGGTCGATTAATTAACAGGGAACGAGGGAGTAAAGCTACCGTACGCGTCGCGCGCCGTTACAGTGTAGTACGCATACGTTTGTGCGTGGGTGATCCCATATCCACGTCATGCGAAGCAGGCCGTTTATGATGCCGAGCCAATTCGTTGCTAATAAAGGCCGACAGTTCGGCTTGTCTTCCGCCACGTCGAGACACTGGAGAACCTGGAAAAATTTTACGTTTCTTTCTTATTTTATGGGCACATTATATCTACATAAAACTCTTAATTTCCATGCATGTGTGTCGTACGTTAATGTGAGTGTCAAACATGCATCTGTATGATTACTCCACCATGTGATTATCACAATTAAATTGTCTTCAAACGTGTGCATTTGACGCGTAACGACTCGTGCGTGGAACCCAGAAAAAATTAAAATAATAAAAATATCGTGAAAAATTAAAAATAAAAAATTTTTAAGATATCTTCCATTTAAATCTATGTTCTTCGTGTGATTCAATTTCTTTGTAAAATTCAATGAAATATGATTAAAATACTTAAAGAGATGCCGCTAGTCAATAATATAGCATTGATTAACTGTAAAAAGACTTATAAAATTTGTAAAAAGGTAAATTACTGGATAACTTACCCGACAATGCTTCTCTAAATGTGTGCAACTCAGGATCTGGATCAGTGCCTGTTGTCGGCGCAGGAGCAATCACCATACTCGGCGTTTGACTTTGCGACGACGGAGAACCGCACACCATCATACGTGGTTTAGGTGAACTTCTGTAACATTGCAACATATTGCAACCTTTAATAAATAATCAGTTTATTTTATTAATTTATTAATTTACTTGTTTACCTTTTAATTTAATTTAACGAAACATATTATCTACATTTATAAATATATATCTATCAAAATTAAAATACACAGCAATAATCTAGATTAATAATTTTTTCGGAAACTACAGTAAAGGGGTAAACCTGTGTGGATGCGAACGAGGTGGAGGTGGTTTTCCAGCGAGATATGCAAGAAGATCTTCCCTGCGAATCATACGTCTTTTTTTCCTAGCCCAATTCATTATTTCTTTACAACGTTTCTGCTTGCCCATTTCCACTCCCAAATCGCTGCATCGCCTCATACAATCCACTGAATCTATTTAAATAATTCTTGATTAATTTTACAGACAAATATAGCGACATGCATTAATTGCAAAATTTAACATAATACAATCCATACGAATAATCAAATTATTTTACTATGTTAAATTTTATATCTAAATTATGTAATCATTAGTGAGTTCTAAACACAAATTAAAAATGTTAAATTGCACTTCGCATAATGATACAAATTTGCGTAAGTGTGCGTCTTTTCTCGATTTTCTATAAACGTATTAGATTTTCAATAAAATGATAGAAATTAAAACTAAATTTAAAAATAAATTACTTTGCAATTATCAAATTCCTAGCGTGTAAAATTAAATCGCGTTGATATCGATATACGAAGCTATTATCAACGGAGGAAAGCTATTATCAATAGGAAATAATTAAGTGCATTCCTCACACAAATCTCATTATGTATCTCACTGTGAGAAATAGATTTATAAAAATGCATTCAATAAAAAATTAAAAAGTAGAAACAGTACAATACTATACAAAATAATATACAAAATAATGTACAAATAAATAATTAATTAATTCATCCGCTTTGTCAAATTTACTACTACTAGATAGGTCACGGATATTTGCCGTTTTAAAAAGTAGGTAGTAATAATATGGTAATCTATAAGTTTTTTTATGAAAGTTCTAATATATAATGTATAAATAAAAAAATAAAAGATACATTTTAGAAGGGAAAATTTCTTTTTAATTTAAAAAAAAAATTTTTTTTTTTAGAGAAAAACCGAAAATAATAAAAATAAAGCGAAAAATGGAAAATTATAAAGCCATTATTCTGATGAAGAAAGAGCATGCTTTTTTATATTGTCGCAATGCCATTTTTTTTACGGTTATCTCTACCGTCATTGATAACATGAATAATTGTACATCTTCAAGAATGTTATCAAAGTAGCCATTCGTCATCAATAATTCCAATGTTCTGGCTATAAAATTGGCCTAATTTCTCTCTTCCTTCTGTCTTCAATTAAAATTTCTGCATGATACACATTATCAAAAGCATGTTCTTTTTTTATGAACATTACGAATAATAAAGCAGTTCTGATATTCATTAATTAATGGATTTTTTGGCATTATTTTTATCATGTATCCCAGTATACGATTTTTTTTTACATAGAAAGACTATTCCATTAATCGTTATATTTTGATATTAATCACAGTAATGCTTTTTCTCATTTTTACGAAGATATAACATACGAAGCACGCCGTGTACACAATATTCCTAGAATATTGCATGAATATTATTTACCTTTTTATAAATTATTAATATTCATGTAACATTCTAAGAATATTGTGTCTTATAGGGTTATTGATTGCAAACCTAAATTAAAAAAATTTTATTTCAACCAATACGTGACACTGGAGCAATTCTATTTGGATTAAATACTCGCCTATATATTATAAATCAGAAATTACTCAAAGTATTTATTCAGTTATTCAGACGTAACATACCAAAAATCATCATCAACAAATTAAACAATTAATTATTTAACACACAAAATAAGTAATGAGAAAAATTAATCACAAGTACAGTTTTCAATCCATTTGAGTAATCCATATAGTTTTTAATTCGATCGAGAGCTATTATAAGGAATTTTTCCTATAGATTTTCTATTAACCCATACCCGTGAACTCAATAGCTCACAATTGACTTTCAGTCAAGTCATTAAAGAAATACAAGTTAAATTTTTCCCAAGGTCTATTTTCTATGATATGTGTGCGCATTAATCTATGCATTGTGTAACAAAATTAGTGCTGAAGTAGAGGCGAGAGAGAACAGATAAAGACAGATAGACAGATGAATAGATAGATAGATAAATAGATAAATAGAGCGTTTATTACGATTCTAGAGCGAACTCGCAAAGTTATACATACAAATACGGTGTTACAACAATGAAGAAAAGTTAAAATAACAAAAATTATATATATATATATATATATATATATATAAAGAAAAGTGAAATAAAATACGAAATAAAGTTTAAATAAAATAAAAAGAGAAAGAAATCAAAAGAAAAGAAAAAATATATAAAGAATCATAATTAAAAATAAAATTAAAAGCAAAATTATATTAAACGAAAAAATTTGGGGTGAGAATGGAGAAGGGAGGGAGGGAAGGGTGGGGGGTTGAGAGAGAGAGAGAGAGAGAGAGAGAGAGAGAGAGAGAGAGAGAGAGACTGCATGAGGCAGGTCGTCAATCCGTAAAATTTCTCCATGCCACATTAATATCATATTTAGCGGAATAAACAGCTGACCCTGAGTGGTCAGGTTGTGGACGGAAAAGAACTGTTTTCATCCGTAATGATGGTGACACATTTTATCCTTTTGCTGGTACAATAGAGAGATAAACAGAAGCGCAAATGAAGACAGTAAGAACAAAGATTAAGCGTGGAGAGGAAAATGACGCTCTGGAGCGCTGCAACACGAGGAGCGAAGAGAGAGAGATGGCGGTGCAAGGAGGAAGGGGAAGAAAGCGAGGAGAGAGAGATGGTCGTTTATCTAGCGGTCATTGTTGACAACGATTCACTGATTCACCCACATATCGCAAGAACACACACCTTTGTACAATGATGTGACGGTACCTGCAGCCGTCTGAAAGGGCACCCATAGCGAGACACCCAGTGTGCGGTCTGCAAGAGAATAAGAGAATAATAAATCAGAGGAGGTTAAACGGATCCGATCGATAATTGTAGAAATGGGCACACGTTATGAGAACGAGACTCAATGACGAGCGCAAAACGTCTGCTGTAACGTTGCTGCGCAAACGGAAAGTAATATCGTTCTCGTAACGGCGCGACAAAATGGATGTTACGCGAGACGGACGGAATTCGCATTAAGGGGAGGGAGGGAGCGACCTTGGGGGGGATCACTGTAGCGAACGAGGGCAAGAAAAAAAAGGAGAGGAAAGATAAAGGGATGGAGTCGCGAGGACCGCCAGGGGTATCTCACAAGAGCATCGTCGAGGAGATCACCTTTGTACAACTGGGCGATGGCCGACGCGGTGGTCTGGAACTTCGTCCACATCTGCTGCGAGTAGAGCTCCTTCTCGTTGTGCAGCTGATTCTCGTAATCAGGCTCGGACTCGAGTGCCTCGACGCACTGCTGCTCCCAGTTGCTGTACCAATTGAAGCTGTCCATGAGCGGCTCATCCTCGCTCCTGTCGTCGCTCATCGCTACCAATCCGCACGATCGACGCACCGCTGCTGACTCGGAGTGCAACCTCACGCACGCACTCCCGCACACCACGCGCGGCGCACACCACAGACACACGGGAAAGAGAGCGAGAGGGGAAGAGGGAGAGGGAGAGGGAGAGGGAGAGAGAAACAGAGAGCACGCGCGCGCGCGCGCGAGCGAACAAGCGAGTGAGCGAGCGGAGCGAGTGCCCGTCGCGAAGATATACTCTGATATACCTCGACAGAGCGTGCGGGGAACCAGAGCGAGAGAACACGCCTCGCCCACCCACTCGCGATACTCACGCACGAATGTATGCGATATTACGCACACAACTCCCGCAAGACTAGCCTCTCACTGTCTTGAGAACGAACGAGCGCAACTGAAGCTTCGATCAGCTTCGATGACGATAACGATGACGACGACGATGACGTTAATCGCGCTTCGTCTCGTATTCTATCCAACCACTTCTCTCTTTCACACTCGCTCTCGCCTCTCCCACGTCGCCTCACGTAGGCCTTCGTCTGCAAATCAAGTCGCGGACATTACGATATTTACGACCACCTCTCATCGAAGGCACACTCGCGGATATCAATGGGACATTTAAGTACGTCATACGATCATTCGATACCAAGAGAGGTCCAGACACTTCAGATTAATACCAAATAGACGGCTCTCCTCGCTAAGCAACAAACGGTAGTACCACCACTGTATACAATTACCAATTCTTACCAACAAAACAGAATCGCAAAACGCCATTAATCCAACCCAGGTTGGTGCAAACCCGGTCGGGCCGAAAACGCTATAAAGCCCATATCATGAGTAGAGTCCTATATAGAGAGAAGCGACATTGATGTCCGAGTTTCTGATTGGTAGTCTGATATGTTTTCTGATTGGATATCCCCTTCTAAGTGAAGCATCCATATTGTAACCGCAGCTGATCACATGTAGCTGCACATGTGACCGCAGACTGAGCTGTTCAAGCTTTTCTTTCTATGTTTTTTACATATAATCTTATGGTTTTTAAATTTTTCTTATGTATATATTTACGAAATGTGTGTGTTGTGTGTGTGTGTGTGTGTGTGTGTGTGTGTGTGTGTGTGTGTGTGTGCGCGCGCGTGTGTGTGTGTGTGTGTAATAAGGATATATCCTTATTATTCACATCGAAGTACAGAATTAAAGGTTGGAGTATATTTATGTTTACGACATTTTAGCAGTCGGAACGGGTGGCACCCAGTTGGACACGGCTCAATTGGACACGAGCCACTCACAGCGCTTGAGACTACAAAGCTCCTAAGCACCGGTCGCTGTGATTGATGGTGTCCAATCGAGCCGTGGTCAATCGGGATCACCCCATTTTAGCTTATTCTGTCTGAAAAAATGCACAAGGGTTTCGATTTTCCAACAGTACAATTATAGAAGTTGTGCGCCCCTTTGCATCGCGTAAAAAGTCTAAATCCATGTGGAATAGTACAATTATAGACCTCATTTTATCTCTGTGACAGATTTCCTAACCTCAATAGTCATCAACTTTGGGTGCTTTCCAGCAAGGGACACAATCAGACACAGTGTAACACAGTGAATCATACGTCCTTGTTGTTTGCTTACGTTAAACAAGGATGAAACGATTCACTGTGTTACACTGTGTTTGATTGTGTCCTTGCTGGAAAGCATTCTTTAACGCTTAATATCTCAGATCACAAGGCATAACGACGTTTTTTTTGCCAGATTCGTTCGTTTTATGCAAAAACGCGTCGAATAAGCCTAAAGCTTTATGTCCACGATGCTAGAAATCGGTCCGAGAACTCGGATAAAGAAAGAATTGACCAATCGCAATGGTCATGCGATCAAATTGTTCAAACGTGATTTGTTAATTTTTTCTCTGTCCGAGATCTCGGACCGATTTCTAGCATCGTGGACACAAGGCTTTAGAGTCTCACAAAATTTTCCAATTTTAATAATTTATTTGATCATACGCTCATATATACGCGATGGAAAGGTGTCGGTTCCCTATGATGAGGCGTACTTTTCGAGGGGGTGATCCCGATTGACCACAGCTCGATTGGACACCACCAATCACAGCGACCGGTGCTTAGGAGTTTTGTAGTCTCAAGCGCTGTGAGTCCAACTGGGTGCTACCCCTTTTCGAGTTGCGTAGGTTACGAAAACCAATCGTAAATACGTTTAGCATTCCTTTAGAGTGTACAACAGAAATTCTAATCAGCAATTGGTTGCATTAGTTCCGCATTTCTCTAATCTTCCGCGAAATACGCCCAATGTGAATGCCGGTTTTCAGAATGGCGTATTCTAGTAAATAAAAATTAATGTATTCTAGTAAATTATTAGAATACGCAGGTTACGCTTACGCAGGTTACGCCGCATATCACTTCATATTTCCTACATCGTTAACGCATATGCAGGAATTGATATATTTAATACAAAAATTATTACCTATGAAATGAAAAACCCTTTTTACTTCTCTGCCCACACCCAGGCATACAGCACTTCATGTTGATGCTTTGTAGACAGTCACGCGATTTTATAATCCTTCAAATATAACCTCACACACGATAATCTTGCTGATTCGCTCAGATATTCGATCCAGCCAAAATGACGGCTGATCAATTGTAGCCACGAATTTTCCTCGATGCCCATTCCAGTGTATATATAGACTTCGTTCAGCAGAACGTTTATTTTGCAACTGTTGGAAGTTTTCTTCGCGCTGATTGGGTTATGTTTTTAGATCAAGAGGAATGATCCAATCTCAGCAAAGAATCATAAAACGGTTGCAAAACTGTTGTGTTCTGCTGAGCGCAGCCATAGGGTGCGATCTACTTCACGCTGCAAATGCTTTGAAGCATTCTTTAATTGATCAATTCATAAAATTCTTTCTTTTGATTGGTCAACGAAGTGTTTGCAGCGTTAAATGGTTCACACCCATAGTTCAGCGCAGCGGAGACGTCTATTCCAGTGTATATATAGTTCAATGTTGCCAGCAGAAGGTTGCAATTTCTTGCAACGATGAATTTTGGAACTCTAATAGCGTTTTCGGCCCGATCGGGTTTGCACTAACCTGGG
>NW_017295861.1:2885063-2898109 GCF_001594075.2 Trachymyrmex cornetzi | reverse complement strand
TCAGAAAACGGAATTCCGATGATATGAAGCAAAATCCATCGGAATCCTGTTTTCTGATTGGTTGCAGAGCGTCGTACGACGCAAATCGGATGCAGTGTGAATCCAGCATATGGATTCCGATCTAAGAATTTCAATCTATCAAAAACTGTGTATTCCACAATACATGATTTCTGATAGGTTGAAATTCTTATAGCGTATTCGATTTACAGATTCGATCCGACTCTGAGTCAATATCTAATTCCTGTTCCTCTATTGTGCTCGGGTCCTAAAGCTTAAAACATCCATTGTAAATTCGAACTTACGGCTTAAGGCTTGAAACTATTGTAGATCCGGACTAATAGATACATTCAGGGGAGGGCTCCGATTGCACACATCGCATATTGCACACATGTATCGCTGATTGGCCAATTTAAAAATAAAATAATCTCATTGGCAAAACAGTGAAAAATTACTAGGCACCAGTTGATATGAGTGGTGTGTACAATCAGAACTGTAGGCAAACGGGATCCTCCCGAATCTATAAGCATATTGCTTGAATCCGTTGAATGTATCCAATAGGTGCATTGGGTGCATTCAGTACTACGACTGTTCACTGAGCGCTCAGTGAGCTCTTGGATCTGATTGGCATATTCCGTTAGAACTAAAAATATAGACCAAACAGATATAAGAGCTCACTGAGCGGTTGTAGTACTGAATGCACCCATTGTGTTCCCCGAGTGATGTTGAAAAAAGCTTTTTAAAGCTTGAAATCTTATTTTTTTCAAATACATCAAATTCCATAACTCTGCACCGATTTCACTACAAACCATACTACTTTAAAGTAAACCTTGAAGAATAGAAAAAGAAATTATTTCAACTCTCTCTTTAATGACATGTACGAATAAATTATTCCGATATACAGGGTGTCCCCAATATAAGGCCCCACTCGTCTTGAGCAGGTAGAGCGGACTAAACTGAGTCGAAAAGTCCTCCATCATTTTGCAATTTTCGCAATAGTGAACAAGATATTAATTACTAAAAATTGCAAAATATTAGTCTTGAATAATTTTTTACTCAAATACTATTAACTTTACAGAAAAACTGCAACAGACAAAAATCATTTATTTTCTTCTCATATAAAGTTCTGAGAATTTTTTCAAAATTTATTATCAACTTTTTAGTACTGCATTTTCTTATTTTTACCAACGTGAGAAAATACGGTATTAAAAAATCCTGAAAAAATTCTGAAAAAATTCTCAGAACTTTATGAGAAGAAAATAAATTATTTTGTCTCTTGCAGTTTTTCTGTAAAGTTGATAGTATTTGAGTAAAAAATTATTCAAGACCAATATTTCGCAATTTTTAGTAATTAATATCTTGTTAACTATTGCGAAAATTGCAAAATGGTAGAGGACTTTTCGATTCAGTTTAGTTCGCTCAAAATCTATAACGCATGTAACGTAAAACTGTATAGTTTCAGCACTGGCAGTGAATATCGGAACGCATCCATAGTATATATTACGTGAACTATGGAATTTCACTAAAGTACGACCTTTTTGCAACAAGAACATTAATAAACTTTTTGATAATTGAATCCCTATTCTTATCACAGCTAAAACATACCATGTAAAGGCAAGAGTGTGTTCTCCTTCAGCATTTAATATACATTTAAAAATCAATAGTTCATGCGTGTTACAAAGTATGTTGGAATCAATTGCTTAAACTACATATCTCGTTTACAATATAATTGTAAAAATTCACATTTTAATCACATGCATTTGTGTATATGTGTGTAAAGACTATAGAGATTTATTTTTACGAAAGCGTACATATTTACAAATGCTTTGCATAAATGTTGCTGCACATAGAAATTACAAGATGCTTCGTTTCATTATATTGAAGATGAAATAGAGCACTTTTTCTTTTAATAAATGAAAATCGTGTATTCTGCCATAATACACATAACTAAACACACAGCATAAATAATATATGTATAAATTATAAATAAATAAGTTCTAAAAACGATTTAAAACTTTATGTTTGACCTTTGATTCGGAAAGACATTATTTACATTTTTTAAAAGAATCTTGAAATGTACTAACTTTCTTTTTACTTTTATCATATCGTACAGTCTTTGCAGAATTCATGTTTCTAATTGTATATTAACACAACCATGTATATATCTATCAAAATAAAGTTACATTAAATCCATTAAAGGAAAAACAAATTGAAACGGTTTTTGCACTATATCATGGTCTTAAACGATTAGAAATACCTAATGATTCCCTAAAATAATGATAGAAATTATGAATTACTATTCGAAACAGTTACGAATTATGCTGCGATACATTTTGTTATCGTGCCGAGTGTGCCATCATTTCGTATTATAATAAAATTATTCGATATATAACGTTCTCGAAAGCTTCTTTAAATTAAGTTCAAAACGTTTTACGATGAATAGCCCGTATACCATCTTCATCGAATTCTCTTTTGCTCACCCACATCTTCTTGAAGGTGTCTAAAGAAGCCAAAATAGAACCTCCGATCCAAGTACTATACAATCGTTCCTGAGGCGCTGATATCTGTTGTAACAGAAATAAATCCATAATTTTATCTGAAAATTGTTTACTTATTATTTAGTTTGTCTTATTTTCACACTTACCCTTATTTTAATGTCTTTTGGCGACATCCTGCGAATCTCTGATAATAATCTGTCACCAAAACCCTAAATAGTAAATACGAGAATCTATTATATTATTGTTATATTACTGCAATAATTTTTTGTATAACATAAAGATAAGAATACAAAAAATTTATTCTTCTAGATTCTTTCTTTATTTTATATATACTGATTTTTGTGCTTACGCGGAATAATGTCGATCCTCCCGATAATACGATATTTTGGAATAGAACTTTCCTCAAATCCAAATCGGACTTTTGAATAGAATATGTTAATACTTCATGAAGGCCTTCACATTCTTCACCTATTAAATCTGGTCTAAACAGCACTTCGGGAGCTCTAAATCGTGCCGGACCGATCTGTATTGAATGAAATGTAGTATACATAAGAACTGTTTAAACTTGCTATTTCAAAGTTATGTATGACTAATGCTTGTTTCCATTAATGTAGATTAACTTTAATCTAAAGCGCGAGTACAGCATAGTAGACAGCGCACTGATCATGCCAGAGGTCCTAGTAGGAACCAAAATATTTACGCTCGTGTCTCCTGTCGGAAAAGGCTGACAACCTCCCGAGAGTATCCTTGTCCACAGAAATATCTCTCAAAAAATCCACCGTTCGGAACTGGCATTAAAACTGTAAGTCCCATATGTTTGTAGCAATTGAATAATCAGTGTGCGCACCACAAACATATGAGAAAGGTGTAAAAAACTGTGCTCAATATTCTTAAAATACTGCGAGCATCTGTCACGCATTGTGTAGAATAAAAGAACTAAATTTAAAATTACATCTACCGTCCCATTTCCCACTTGACTAAATTAGAGTATATATTAATATTTCAAGTAAACAATGGGATAGGTAAATGAAGTTTTAAATTTAGCTCTTTTACCTTACATAATGCGTAACAGATGCTCACAGTACTTTAAGAATATTGAGCACAGTAAAATATACGTGGATAAGCGTCAAACAGACTCTGTACAAGATCGGGTTATCGGAATTGAATCTATTATGGATCCATATGTAATTCAACATCATATATTATTTATCGACTCATTTCTGATATGCCGGTAGTTATAAACATTATTGTGTTCAATATTCTTAAAGTATTGTGAGCATCTGTCACGCATTATATGTAGGATAAAAACATAAAAGAGCTAAATTTAAAATTACATCTACTGTCCCTTTGCTCAGTTGATAATATATTAATGTATACATTATCGAATTTATTTTTTACTTCAAATAGAACTCATCTATGATTCTAAGAACTAGAAAAACATAGAAGAGTAAATTGAATCAAGATTCAAGTTAATCTACATTGATGGAAACGGGCATAATACTTTTGTTAATTATTACTAATTCATGTTATTTTATTACCTCCAAGTGACTGCCGTCAGGTAAAACATACTGAAACTTCTCGGTCTCTATTGTTTCTTCTTTTTGGGGATTGCTGGCGAGGTAACATGCTCGCTCTTTAATTATTCTGACAATTTCAAATTCTGCAGTGGTCTTGAAATTAATACCTTCCTTGCGTAAAAGTAACCTAAGATGCCTTGTAACATCACGCCCTGCTATATCAACTCGCATTATACTGTGAGGCATAGCAAAACCTTCATAAATAGGTACAGCATGCGTAACACCATCGCCAGCATCTAGAACTACTCCTGTGGTTCTGCCTGTTGCGTATCTATATTAATAAAAAACAAAAAAAAATTGTCATACAATCTTTTAATTAAAAACAATATTTCAAAATTTTTATTTTAGAAGTCAAAAGTTGTAAATCATTTTAACACTGATTATTACAAAATTACTCACAAGCTAAGTACAGCTTGCATGGAAACAAATAAAGCTGGAACATTAAACGTTTCGAAAAATATCTCGGCTGCCTTCTCACGATTCTTCCTGGGGTTTAAAGGTGCTTCTGTAAGCAAGACTGGATGTTCTTCACTAAACGTAGCTAACTGGTCTTTACTATAAACATAAGACCAGATACGCTCCATGTCGTTCCAATCTGTGACCACACCATGTTCCATTGGATACCGAAGAGATAGAAGGCCACGATGTTCCTCTGCTATTGGACCCACAAACAGATCTCCCTCCAAAGCACCAGCCATAACACGTACATGTTTTGGCCTCCCAATGCTAAAAATAAGAATCATGTATTAATTTTTTTTATTAATCAATATAATGTCAATATTGCACACCAATATATAAACTAAAAATTTTAATTTATTTAAAAAATCTCATGTCATACAATATTTTGTTATGTTATCTTGATATGTTATCTATGATATTATTAACTATGATATGTTATATTATATTGTTATGTTATCTATGATGTTATATTGATATATTAGCTATGCAACAGATACATTAAAAAATAATAAAATAAAAAAGCAATTTTTAAACTCAGCTAAATCATTTAGGGCAGGCCTAATCTATTTTGAGCTCCGGAGCCAAAATGCATAACCATCAATGCAAAAAAAATCAATATAGATAAGATTTTGAAAACTGTAAAATATTGTCTACGTTTACATCATGCATTTAGGTCGCAGTCTATACAATAGGTGTTCTTGTTTATCCTGTAGATTAAACAAAGACATCTATTATATAGGTCGCAGACTAAGCACACGGTGTAAATGTAACTACAGATACACATCTGAGCAATACTTATCAGTCCATGAAATCGTACATTGAATTTTTTGCATCAATAATTTTCTTTGCATTTTGGCTCCAAAGCTCAAATTAGATAAACCTATCAAAATATTGTCACCTATCAACAACCTTCAAAAACAGAAGACACTGTCACGAATATTAATAGCTCTCCCTGCTACTTACTAATTTGGAAATCTGCATTTAGGTATCTGGTCACCTGCAAACCCCGCCTTAATCACGCCAGATCCCTAAATAGAAAAAAATCAGATGTAATGACAACGCTGCCGATTCTAAACCGAGGAAAGAATTACTTATCACATCAACATCATCATCGTCATTATTATCGACCAGACGGCCGACGATATAATTTTTGACGATGTATTCGTTTGCGAACAAGAATCAAAATATATAAATAAAAATGTAGACGTAAACGCTAATGCGAATGCGAAGAAAAACATTTGTTCTTTTAAATTATACATCCTGATAAAACGTTGACAACCGACATTGAAGTTTGACGCATCGCTCGCTTTCTAAATGGGAGAGGAGCTGGATAGCAGGCACTTACGTTATCGATAACCACCGGCTGATTGACGATCACATCGTACGGCTCCATAATATGCAATTGGAATGTCTACGCGACTTTATTTCGATCAAAAATCCACAACTCACGATCGTAACCCCAACAGGCACACACCTATCCTTCTAGCGAGGCGTCTGAACAATCCGAACTCTGAAGGGAGTCATCAACGATGACAGCGATCCTGCGATACGATACGAGAATCGTTTCTCGAAATGTATCGCAAGCAAGAGTACCAACTGTTGGTCTGCTTTTTCAGCATTTTTCAATGAGAAAAGATGAATGGTCGCGTTCAGGGTATCAATCATGAAACTTTTTTCCTAGGATGAAAAGTGAAAAGTGAAAAATTTCTCCATTAACTTCAATGGTTAAAATTTTCACTGTTCACTTTCCATTCTAGAGATAAGTTTCACGATTGATACCCAGCAGAATGATTTTTTTTGTTGTTGGAAGTTTTCTCTCTTCGCTGAAGTAGAATTATTCCTTTAGATTTAAAAGTATAATCCATAATCAGCGCGAAGAACTTCCAACAGTTGCAAAATATTAATAACAATAAACAATAAACGTTCTGCTGGAAACTGAAACAGCTGAACGCAACCAAGTGCTGCCAGGTCTATTCAAAAGTTATTTCCATAAATTGCAATTTTTTCAATACCTTATAGTCATAATTTAGACATTTCTTTGTATTTTCCTTCCAAAAAGTACCCCAAAAATTCTTCTAAACTTCTTGTACCTCAAAAAAATTCCTCGGTAAAAAGAAAAAACCCCCCAGTTCTGAATTAGATTTTTGTCTTTTTCTAAAAAAATTAAAAGTTTAAAAGATTTTAGAAAAAACAATACACATGATCATTGTTTCTTCTTAAAACAAGATTTTTTTTAAATCATTTATGTTGTCTTTTCTAAAATTAAAAAAGAATAAGGTTTCTTTATCATCTATATTTTCTGAATATTTAGAAATATAAAATCGATTTATTAAGAGAGAGAAAAAATAACTTTCAAAATTTAAGCTATTTAAATCTGTTTATACAAACTGAATAACATGAAACATGCATTATAGGCCTTCTACAATAAGTCGCAAGTCAGAAGTTCTAAGCGATCTTAAGTCATAATCGGTGAAGTTGGCCAATAGCCAACTTAAACGACTTGGTTAAGACTGGTTAAGACTTCTGATGTTTTGACTTGCGGCTTATTGTAGAAGGCCTATAATGGCTTATTGTAGAAGGCCCAAGAATTATTAGGCTCTTTTTAAGATAAATGAATGAAACTCAAGATTATATGTATAATTAGTTCATGACATAAATTACTTTCATTACATTAAATGACAAAATTAATTTCTAAAAATATAAAGCTGAAGTTCGATATAAGCGCGAAAGAAGAGATACATTCATTCTTCATCTCAATATGTAAATACCATTTTATTATTGTACACATATACAGATTAAACTTTTATTTCGAAAATTATTTAGAAAATGATGGCTAGATTAGCAAGACCTTTTTACACAAAAATAAGTGTCATGCTCAGAGTTATGGGCCTTTTACAATAAGCCATTAGTCATAAATTAAAAGTCAGAAGCTAAAAATTGACGACTGTGATTGGTCAATTTATAGCTTCTGACTTCTGATTTATGACTAATGGCTTATTGTAGAAGGCCCATCATGTTACACTGATAAAATATAGCGCTTCCTCAAAAAGAGCTTAAGATTAAAATATACCAGTTTTCATGGTAAATCACAGCCAAAATTTAATCTAGCTTCTTTTCTCTTGATAATTATACAGTATTATTATTCCCCCCCACACACACATATACACACATACATATATTATATTATTTTACAAAACATACATGTTATATATACAGAATTCATGATATTAACAAAATAAAACTCGAATTTACTCAAGTGTGAGAATAAATAATTTGCTTCATCTAAAATACATCTAAAATATATTTTCAATAAGAATATAGAACGTTCCAATAAATCACTGTGCCAAAAAGTATGTATATATGTCAGTAATACAAAACTTATGATTATATATTATATAATATTAAAATTTTATTTTATTTAGTACTTAATGTTTATAAAAACATTATAAGTAGCGCTTTTATTAGATGAGATACAATTATCTAGAATTCAGACTTAATTATCAAGAATATCAGGCCATCAAGATATCAAAGAATAACATACATATATTATATACAGGGTGTCTCAAAAATTAGGTCGGAGCCACATTGGGGGAGTAGAATGGGTCAAGAGGAACAAAAAAGTCTGATACCATTTTGAGATATTCGTTAGTTCTCATTTAAAAAAAAAATCATCGAAATCGGTTCAAATTTCGAGACTTTTTGAAACACGAAAGTTCATTCGACCTCATTGTGCATCGCCACCACCGCCGCCGCTGTCGAGTGTGGACCGTTCTACGAATTCGCGCGGCGCGGCTTCACAGCACATTGGCTTAGACATTTCCTTTTTTAATCCGAAAACTACAGCGAATATCTCAAAATGGTATCAGACTTTTTTGTTCCCCTTGACCCATTCTATGCCCCCAATATGGCTCCGACCTTATTTCTGAGACACCCTGTATATCTTTCCGATTACTGTAAATGGCATATACGAGTATATCATATATCTATACACATAGTTTGACATTTATACAAATACTTTTCTTTCAGACAATACAATGACTCTCCTATAACATGATATAAAAGACAAAAACAATACACACATAACGTAATAACAAAAAAAATAATATAATTTTTTCCATCCTAAATGCAAAGTGCTATTCAGTAGCAATAAATCCATGTGATAACTGAATGAACACTGTCTTTTGATTTCACTTTTGTGAAATAATTCTGAATGATTAAAGTCAATATTGTAAAAAATATGCGATAACACGAAAAAAATATCAGGGCGCTCCAGGATTCGAACCAAGGCCTGAGCCGGCTGGGCCCCTATTATTGAAAAGTATCGCATACAAAAAACTAGGGAAATACTATAGTATGCGTTACATATACTATAGCATTTCCCTAGTTTTTCGTAATACTTTTCAATATTTTGCAATACTTTTCAAGAATAGGGGTCCTGGTCTCCTTCATATTGATAGATTTTTGCCACACAGCCCTGATGCTGATAGCTTCTCTGTGCCTATTTCCCCTAAATTTTTTACAATATATTGTTGAGCTCGGTACAGTTGAACGGGAATGTAACACTATACACATTAACGTGACATTTAATATATTTCTGCCATAAGTAGTACTACCAAAGAAGTCCAGCCAGTGAAAGGGTGACTTCCTTTACCTTTTCCTTCCGTGCTATCGTACTGCTCCCATAAATACCCAGTTTTTCTATATTGCATAATAATATTCTGTATCAAATTCTTTCGTAACTCTTGGTATAACCTTTTTGCGCTCTCCTGGTATGGTCCCGTCACGTTTGAATAATGATACGCTGCTCGTACTGTCAAGTAATTCAAATTTATCCAGATAGAACCGCGCCAGTAAGGCGCGTCGTGTTCCGTATTATATTTCATGTATAAAGGTGATGTTTTCGCGAGCGAACGCAGTCCGTACTTAGTCCACAGCAAATCAGGATCTCGTAGATCCTGCAGTATCTTCCCCAGTTGAGGCGAATCAGGCTCGACAATCTGCAGAATAAAAGGAAATAACGATACATATCCAAAGGTTGCATCGACAAACTTCAATGATGGATTTTCCAGTACGATGCGTTTCATTTCTGGTGTCATTTGGATGTGAGCAGATTGCTGCTTGCGAGATGGCTGTAACGCAATCTTCCGTAGAACCACCTTGTCAGTGTGCAAACCGTAATCGGAATATGCTTGCGCATTCGGCGACCAATGTAGATTGTTCAACAAGTTATTGTCGGATAGATACTCAAATGTTTCTTGATACTTTATGGCAGAATAACTCAACGTTTCGGCGAGTCTAGCCATAACGCGAGCAGCAAATGCGATCCAGCAACGCAAATCAACGTGACGCTCGGCGACACTCGGATGGGAAGCCCTGGGGTAATCATCTAAGCCGGATGTGAGCGTTGTAGGATTCAATTCTTCAGTAGTCTTTTCTTCTCTGCCTCGCCATCTGTATGTACTGGGTAACTCGCCGACTTGCGTGGTATTAAACCACGAGAACCATTTCTGCAACCGTGGATACAGTTTGATAAGCAATTGGTTATTATGTTTCAGTAACTCCTGCTGTTTATGTTGAAGCAAAAAATCTAGCGTCAAGAAAAATGTAGGTGGATTCGCATTTGTGTTGATCTGAGTTATGAACTCCTCGGGAACTTTAGCCACAGCTTCTTGGCCGAGAATCATTTCTCTTGGTATCCAGCCCTCGACGTTCATCAGATCAAACCAATGCTTTATAATATCTATTTCAATCTCCACGTCCCAGGCAGAAATCAATAAACCGTGAAAACCTTCATCCCACAGGAAACCTCTTGGAAAAAAGCTTCTGCTTGGTACGGCAGTATACAAAGGTGCTTTCCAATAAGGCACAGGTTCCTGATTATAGATACTTTGCACCTGTGAAGCCCCATAAAAGTAACCTATCGAGCCTATAAGATTTGAGAACGCCATCTTTGCAAACGCCACTTCGTCGTCCGTGTATCCCTTAGACTTCAACTTGAAAACATTTTCAAATTTCTTTGAGAACAGTTCTCTGTGATTCTTGAGAGCCTCGTCATAATTGTTTCCCGTTAATTTAACGTCCATCCTATTGGTGAAACTGCCAGATTCATAACTAATTTCGATCTCAAAAGGGATTTTTCCTGTCACTTGAGTTACAATGAAATTCGGATCCTTTTTCTTGCCTTCGGGAAGCAAAGGCAATTGTTCACCAGCTAAAACTACATGTTTCTCCATGGATCCTTTCTGGGTCGCGATGCGGAGACTTTGGAAAACCGTTTCTTTCAACATGTTTAGACCAGGAGCGACCGTCGCTAGAAAGGAATGCTCTTCTATAGTGCCATTTATTAAATTCACATTTATGATAAAAGATCCCAATCCGAATGTATTTCCTTCTATTCCTGTCAAGCGATTATAGTCTCCTAGATTAGCCTTTATCCAACCCCTCGTATCTTCCTCGATAGCGGTATAAAATAACAACGACATCTCTTCGTCAACCTGTTCTTTGTTTGCTGATACCGCAATTCTTGCGGTCCAGTCACCACCGTGATATCCACCAGGCTTTTTGACGAATGTTGTTCTTATGACTGCGAGATCATCTACTATTTCCTGAACTCCAAATGTTCGTCCGTCGTGTTCTAGCCATGCATATCTAACATTTAAACTTTCATTAATTATATTGATGTATTCTTTATCTAACTGAAAGAGATTCTGACTATACAGTACCTGTCTAGTTCATCACCTTGCTCGCACCAGTGTCTAAATCCAGTTCCGTCATGACGTAAGAACCGTGGAAAATACCACATTAAACCAGTCACCAAGGAATGCGGGTCTCTTGTTTTTAAACCGAAATATACTCCGGATCGATAAGTACCCCAATACCTGTCCAGAGAATCCAATCCATATCCAGTAACTAACTAATTTTCAAAAAAATATTCGAAATGATTATAAATTAAAATTACAAATCTACAAATATTTGATTATATATGTACAGAGAGTATATAAGAATAGATCACATCGCTAATATCTCTAAAGCTAATCTGCAATTAAATTTTGAAAAACTTTCTTATAAATAAGACATCGCAATAAGATATATATCTCCTGCAGTTTTGGAAACTATTATTTAACGTTATTTGATATTTTACATCCTGTATTACATATTATTGATAGTTCTGTATCTATAATAAATCTATGTTTCTATCAATGTAGATTAAATTTAATCTTGGTTTAATTAATTTTACTTTTCATCTTTCTCTAATTCTAAGAAAATTAGAAGAAATTAAAAAATTAGAAAAGAATAAGTAGTAAATTAAACCAAGATTGAAGTTAATCTACGTTGGTAGAAATAAACACTAAAATTTACATTTACAAAATATTAGACCTGTTCCTTTTCCATATCCCAGGATTGAACTTTTTGCATGGTTCATCTTTTGTCTTTTTCTATCCAATGTAAAAAAAAGGGAAAAAATGAACGTGTAAGAAGTTCAATCCTGAGATATGGAAAAAGAACAAGCCTCTTAAAAGTACGTAATATTCCCTTCACAAACAGCACTTCCTTCAAGAACGTCCTAAAGACATTCAAAAGTTGTTGAATATAGTACATTCTAAGGACATTTTCACGATGTCTATCAGATAAAGTGTGCTGTGTGGGATTATTTGATGATAGATTATACATGCCTTTTTTCCATTATATGGAGTATTAATTCTCGTTTGGAGGTATCCTTTGTATCCGATCCAAATAGCAATTACCAGACTCACAATGATCATAAGATTGATTGGCTTGATTGGGAATTGCATTCTCTTGCTCTTAGACTTTCTTACTTTTGGGACTTTCTCTTGTGATTTGCTCTTCACCATTCTAACAGTATTCTAAAATAAAGAAGTCAAGAAATGGAATTCTTATTACAGGACAAACTGATATAATATACATATTTATGAAATAATTTAAAACAAAAATACCTACATCTTATTGAAATAACAAATATATATATATATATATATATATATATATATATATATATATCCACACGGTATGAAATATTTATGTGAATTATTTTTTGAAATATTTCAATAAAATATTTCAAAAATATTGTATAAATATATTGTAAGAAAAAGAGTAAAAATTTCAAAAACTCAGATTTCCCGGACAAATTTACATTTCAGAAAGATGAAATAAAAAATGTTTGAAATATTTCAAATCTTATATTGAAACATTTTGGAAATATTTCTGAAATATTTCATGCTGTGTGCGAGTATATACTGTTTTCACATTCACAAAATCAATGATACAGTCGATCGAAAAAATTTAATTTCGTTTTATCTAATCGACAATTATTTTTTTAAATATTTTTCCAGTCGCCAGTAAAACGTAATTTTACTTTTATCGGATACCCAGCTGTATAGTATTTCCTAATTCATCCGATGTCACCTATCCGACGTATTTCCTAACTTCAATGTATGCTCATTTGATCGCATTTTTAAAAACGTACCAATAGATGGCCCACCCTGTATTTCCTAAA
>NW_017295861.1:2881207-2884841 GCF_001594075.2 Trachymyrmex cornetzi | reverse complement strand
AATTATTTTGAAGAGGTGAAAAAACGAAAAGATTTGAAGTGACCCTTGATGGTATGGATGAGGCACCGAATTGTAGATGGTAAGGTAAGGGTTAACATTATTATACGTTAAGATTTCGTGTAACAGTATACTCACGTACGAAGAAAAGATTAATGAAAAAATTCACCGAGCTGAACGTCAACAAAATCCTCCGAGCAAAAGATGACGTGAAAGGTTCATCGATCGCGAAGTCAAAACAAGTCACAGTCTAAACTAAACTATCGACTGCTAAGCTAACTGAGAACGTATTTAAGACGTATTACGTACCTTGCGTAGCACAATAGAGTATAGAAGGTAATCTCTCTTTCACTCTAGTGTCTAAAATTCGTTGAAATCACCGTGCTTCTTTTGACATACGGTACGCCGACTTAGTTAGGTTATCTCCTGCAATCTCCTGTCGCTTGTAAAAATCAAGAACCTTACATAACCTCATGCAATCAGAAACTTTTTCAATAACGCAAGGATTTCTCCAGATTTCTCGGCTTTCGCGACTTTACGACGCCGTCGTCGTTGATATCGTGTTCAATCGTGTCTCAAATCGACAAGATAAACGCGAAACATCACTAATATTTAAAAGCTGTTTCCTGTCAAATTAATCTGCAATTAATCTGCGTTTCTCGAGTGTAGGTACGCCGGAAAGTCAACAGAGTGCTAGATATGCTAGTTCGACGAAATCTTTTCGCTCTTTTTTGCGTAAATATCAAAAAAAAATTACGATTTCTTAAATTTCCGAAACACAAGAAGCGAAATACAAGATGTGCGAATTAAGAAGAAATTGAACAATAGTTATAATAATTATATTTTATATATTATATAGTTATAATAATTATATTAATTATAATTATAATTGTAACTTTTTATATGGAGAAATAATATATATGTATATGTATGTAATATATAATATTGATACTGCAGTATTTAGATGTAGACTCATTATAGATAATGAATTTACAAGATTATAATCATTGTATTAGCAATTACATTTACAAGGTGTCCCAGATGAATAACCGCGCCAAATATTTTATGCGCAAGTAGAGTGGACTAATAACCCCACACAGCAATGGAGATCTATGGGATTTATTAAAATCATCGTGGATATACGAAATATATCTCAATATCTTTAAGATGTCATCAGTATATTATAATGACTATATCATGAATACACTTCCTGTATAAGATATTCAGGAGATATCTTACCCCGAATAAAGTAAATGTGTACAATATATCTCAGAGACATTCTGAAGACATCTAACAGATAAGATATTCCAGTCGTTTCTAAGATATGTCTCTTTATATATAAAACTTATAGAATAGTATGTAATTGTAATGTACATACATATATAAGGGCATAATTAAGGAAATTATCTCTTCAGGTGGTATTCATCTTAGAACATATACTACTGGAAGGAGCATAGGCTTGAAAAGTTGAAGCCGAGAAGATTAACAAGGATGGAGATAGAATGCAGAGAAGATTGACAAGGATGGAGATAGAATGCGTGATCCTAGATTGTAATGCGCATGCTTGTCGCCTTTTCTCTTCACCCCGCAGCCCCCGTGCGAATGGTCTGAGCACATTGTTGACTAGGCACATTCTATCTCCTTGTCAATCTTCTCGGCTTCAACCGAAAGAGTGGGATTATGGGCCTATGCTCCTTCCAGTAGTATATGTTCTAAGGTATTCATTCTTTATAATATACCTACGATAACATTTCAGATTTTACTATAAGCAACAATAATCACGGATATTTCAGGAATAACGTAAGAATATATTTCGCTTAAACATGAGATATCTTAGTCCTTCTTTGATGCGGACATTAGTATATCCTATTGATATTTGCCATATATCCAGATGTCTACTAAATATCTTTGCGATATTGTGATATTCCAGCACGATATCTTGACGAGATTCCACAGATTTCTTTTGCTGTGTGGGGTACTGAATCGAAAAGTCCTGCACCATTTTGCAATTTTTGTAATAGTTAACAAGATATTAATTACGAAAAATTGCTGATATTCATTTTCAATAATTTTTTACTCAAGTACTATCAACTTTACAGAAAAACAGCAAGAGACAAAAATTGTTTATTTTCTTCTCATAAAATTCTGAGAATTTTTTTCAGAATTTTTTATTACAGTATTTTTTCATGTTGATAAAGATAAGTTATCAATAAAAAAATGTAGTACTAAAAAGTCAATTAAAAATTCTGAAAAAATTCTTAGAGCTCTATATATAAGAAAAAAATAAACAATTTTTATCTCTTGCTGTTTTTCCATAAAATTGATAATACTCGAAATGTATTGAATATTGACTTCGTTGATTTTCAAACCGTCTTCCGCGCTTACTCCTACAGTCATTATTTCGTTATTTATTGTATTGTTTATTGGAGTCCTTTATTTATTTTATTTGATAGTACTCGAATAAAAAATTATTAAAAATGAATATTCAACGATTTTTAGTTATTAATATATTTTAACTATATATATTGTGAAAATTACAAAACGGTGTAAAGGACTTTTCGACTCAGTTTAATCCAGTCTCTACCTACGCATGAAATATTTAGCGATCATTCTGGGACCTGTATAATCTCTTTTTTCTGTCATTTCAAAATTTTATATTGAATACCTATAATCTGTAATTAATTTCTCAAGGTGCGAAAATGGCATCAATCCAACTAACAACGCTAAACTTACCATGCACTCCTTGGTGAAATATTAACAAATTAGTGTTAATTTAAGACTATTAGAACTTGCGATAATGGTAGAAAAATTTAAGACGGAAAAATAAGACACATCGCTAAAATTATTCAAAAACTCTGTATAAACATACTCAATTAAATTAATAATTTACATTTCATTTCAAACCAAGATCTTATATAGTAATAATTACTGTAATATAAAAAAATTATTAATAAGATTATTACAATTCGTGACATAATGACAGAGATTTGAGACATCGATGAAAGCGACGCGAAATCAAATTATTGAAATAAACTTCGTAAATTATAATTCGATAATTAATTCATAATTGTTATTTTTCAAGATGCGAAAACAGCGCAATTTGACGGAAACTTTTATCGAAATATTTATCCAGAAAATTAGACTCGTGATAAGATGTATATTATTAAAACTCGTGATAACAACAAATCTGAAACAATATACAGGGAATCAAAATTTCGAAAAGCTATTAAAAAATCGAAAAAAATTATTTTTCGAATTTTCGAAAATGTTTCGAAAAAAGAACTAAATTCTTTATCGAATGTTGTCCACTCAATTATATATCATAGTTTATTTGTTTATTATGTTTCCTATACCTGAATTTCTAGTTCAGTTCAAATTAAGTTGCACTTCGCACGGAACAATCGTGACAGACGGGGATAACGGAGATTTTACAGAGTGTTTTTGTGCGTCCATTTCAAAAACGGAGTTGGAAAATTAAATTTCGCAAAATGGATTCTATTCCTGGAGGTACGTGTAATAGAAAACGATGCTAGCAATATTTTTTGTATTATACTATATACGTATATATACAGGGTGTTTGGCGACTACCGCATTTTTTGTCATACGTGGGTAGAACAGCCTATACTGAATCAAAAAG
>NW_017295861.1:2865585-2880897 GCF_001594075.2 Trachymyrmex cornetzi | reverse complement strand
GGTATCCACGCGCGTCATTACATCTCCCGTTACCGCCATAGAGACATTTATCTCTCGATTGCGAGAGTAGTAGTAGAGGCCGTAAATATTTCTTATAAACCGCGCCGAACGACTTTACAATTATTCGGGTTACTTCCGGGTGCAGAATCTCAACGAACTATTCTTTTTTAATCGTCAGTAATTTCAGACATTATCCTCGTTTGGTTCCAAAAGTAGGAAATTTTCTGTCGCGTGTATACACACGGGAACTTAAATGCCTTATGTCTTTTCATCTTCTCAGTCCTTCTCATGCCTACTTCTCATTCATTCTTGTCTTCTTCGATATGCATGCAATTCCGGATGGCTACCCTGGTGAAAATTTTTCTCAGAATTTTTCAGAATTTCTATATAATTTTCCAGATTTTCTATATAATTTCATAACTTTCTCACATTTTTTATATATGAATTGGAACATTTCTTAGAAAATCTACATCTTTTCTCAGAATTTTTCATATGTGTTAATTATAAAATATCGTAAGATTTCTAAGTTTTTTGTAAGTATAATTTCTAATGAAATGTTATAAAATCTAAAAAATTAAAAAATATTTTTTTAAAATAATGGGATGAGAAATTTCAGAATATTTCAGAATTCACTTTTATGAAAAATTCTGAGAGAAGATGTAAACTTTCCGAATATTTCTGAAAAATGTTCCAATTCGTACAAAAATTATAAGAAAAATTTTCATCAGGGCTGCTTTTAAAAAAATTAAATGTTCAAGTAGCGCTGCATATTAAATAGTTATGTATATCACCTAATGTTGAAGTCTTATTACTATCTTTTAACTTAATTATTATATTTTACTTTTTCGAATTGTCAAAAATCTAACTGCTTTATCATGCTTTTATGATATTAAACGATAAGTTTTTGTACAAGCGCTCTGTACTGTTTGTTTCGGAATTGATCATTTGCTAAACATGTAAATACACCGGGCCGCGGCTAAGTAGACGTTTGCCCGAGGATCTTTTATTACGAGTAAAGTCGTAAAGTACTCAAATAAAAGAATAAAGTTTGACAGTACTGTTGAGTACTGTCAAAAAAGTTGAAGGCATAATGGGGTCCGCACATACTTTCCGTAACAGTAATCGTGAGATGTACTATCGTAAGAATTAGGCAATCACGTCAAGAATTTAAACAAATTTTCAGCTCTGATTGGTAATAAACTAACTCTTACGGTATGCCCGGATTAAAAACACCGCAGTATTGAAATAACTTCTAAAAATACAATAAATTTATGAAAATTATATTAAATTGAAACTATATTTATACATACGAAAATATTAAAATAATGTCAAATTCGAGACCGTAATTTGTACTACATACATACTTTTATTACAGGATCGGACAGAAACATAATAACGTGTACTAAAGAAGAAATATTCATGATATTACGGAACAATCTGAATAATGACTTGTCCAAACAAATTGAAATTTTGGAAGCTGCATGGACAGAAAGAATGAACCGCAATATCTACATACATGAAGATGCAAAGCCTATCCTCATTAAGTTTCTTGATACTATCAGAATAAAATGGCAAAACTGTAAAAGACAAAAGGAAACATTTAAAATAAAATACAATGATTGGATGTCTGACTCAATACAAATTATAATTCATAACACCGAGGATTTATCAACGCAATCAAATATGACACTAGAATGTTCTGCGATGCATGATCGATCTAAACGCAGAAAAACTGAAGAACTCCACACATACAACTCCATTGAGGAATCGACATATGCTACTCAAATGAATTTTCGTTCGTCAGAACAATTAGACGCTTCAAAAGTTGTTAAGAATGTAACATTAACAAATCCAACAAGAACTTCTAACAAGTATATAACAGCTTTGGCATCAGAAGTTGAAAGAACATTATCTGATGATGCAGCACTTTCGGTTCTGATCGAACATAAGTTTTCAAAGCGTACTTACCAGAGAATAAGAAAAGTAAGCAAAGAAAATAACTGCAAATTGTATCCATCCTACAATAACGTTTCAAAAGCAAAAAAGCGCTGTTATCCACCACATACTAGCATTACGATTACAGAGAATTGTGTAGAAATAAAATTACAGGCTTTATTGGATCATACAGCAGAACGTATTTTGTTCCTCCAAAGGGAAGTTATTGGTACTTTGACTATGGAAAATGTGAGAAATATGTATCTCATTTGTAAGTGGGGTTGTGCAGACGGTGAACAAAGCGTTTACAAGCGGAAGTTTACCAAAGATGACAAATCAGATGAACATGTGTTTTCCACCTCACTTGTGCCATTACAGCTCGTGTGTAAGGTCTATGAATCGAACACAGAAATTATTATCTGGCAGAATCCTAGACCATCGTCTTCTCGATTCTCTAGACCGATAAGATTGCAGTTTCTGCATGAAAATTATCCTAGGTCGATGGTTAATGTCGATGACATTGAACAACAAGTGGAATCGCTTGTTCCTTTTACAACACAAGTACATGGAATGGAGATCTGCGTTAAATACAGCATGACGTTTACGATAACAGATAATAACTTTTGCAATGTGATTGGAAATGCGAAATTTCTTCTAAATTGTTACTTATGTGGAGCTACAAAAAAGGATTTCAATAACATAGATGAGATTCTGCAGAAAAAAGTTACTGAAACTAATTCGCAATTTGGATTGTCAACATTGTATGTCTGGATACGTTTCTTTGAATTCTTTCTGCATTTATCATACAGACTCAAAATTAAAAAATATCATGTACGTACTAACGAGGAGCAACAAATTATGGAAGAACGCAAAAGGATTATTCAAAAGGGATTCCATTTACAATTAGGATTAATTGTTAATCATTCAAAGCATGGTTACGTAAACACCAATGACGGAAATACTGCTCGGCGATTTTTCGAAAACTCGAGTATATCTGCTACAATAACAGGTGTCTCCGAATGTTTAATCAATCGATTTTATGTGATTTTGCAAGCTATTTCAAGTGGCTATAATGTTAAATACGACAAGTTTCGAAAATATGCTCTGGAAACTGCGCGGAAATTTGTCGAGTTATACCCATGGTATCACATGTCGGGTACAGTACATAAACTTTTAATTCATGGGCCAGAAATTATAGCTTCTGCTTTGTTATCAATCGGGCAATTATCTGAGGATGCTCAGGAAGTACAAAATAAGGATACCAAAAGATTTCGTGAAGATTTATCGCAAAAATACTCGAGGAAAAATACCATGCAAGATGTTTTCAACCGGCTGATGGTCATTTCGGATCCGTATATTTCTAGTATAAGAAAATTGCCACAAAAATCACTCAAGTCATTATCACCAGAAGTCATCGAATTATTAGATTCACCAACAGTTCATGCTGCAACCGCGATCACAAATGAGAAATATACCGATTTCGATACTTCAGGAACCGATATTGATTCTGATGTTCATTGCGATTCTGATGTTCATTGCGATTCTGATGCTGATTTCGATTTTTGTTTGTAAAATAAAAACAAGATAAAACGTACGCGACAAAATCGCTAAAATATATTATTCAAAAACTATATATATAATAAGTAATAATTGTATTCGGACTCTCAAATACTATAAAACTATATATAAAACTATATATATATATATTCAAATTAATCTACAATCCCTAATGAGAAGTGACCGTTAATTCGACGTCAAATTGACTTGAGGAATCATTTCTCACTGGAAATACATTTTTCTGATAGATGCAAAACGGTTCAACAGAAAACACGAAACCTTTTCGCCCTCATCAAAATATCCATAAAAGTAAAAGATGCTACCTTTATTTGATAATAAATAAAAAATAAAAATTTTAACAATATAATATATTATAGGACCGCGCGCGCGGGCGCGCGTCTATGTGTGTGATAACACAAACTATAGAAATCAAAGCCTTAAACGGTCTAGCTGGATCTTGTGTATGATTCTTATGTGAATTTATATACTACGTATATAGTCCTTAGAAAGCCTTGGTAGTCTAAATCTGTAAATAATTAATTCTTATTGCGAAAAATATCTCGGCCGGGAGTCGAACATGGATCTTTTGCATTCCGTGCGAGTGTCTTAAGCTCGCACAGAATGCAAAAGATCCGGGTTCGACTCTCGGCCGAGAGAATATTTTTCGCAATAAGAATTAATTATTTACAGATTTTAATGTCATTCAACATTATTAAAATCGTTTCGAAGATGCGAATAAGCATAAAAAATTTGTTAAATTGTTAGTCAATTTAACTCGTGATATTACTGTGATAGTTTAGTAGAGTTAGCGTTTCAAGACCGAAAAATCATTTCGGCACACATTTCTAAGAACTACATACGTAATATATAAATTCACACAAGAATCATACAAGCATTTAAGATCCAACTAAACCGTTTAAGGCTTTGATTTCTATAGTAAAAATTTTTAACAATTTTTTTTAATTACCGTGCGTTCGCTTCTAATCATTCAAAGCGATCTCATTTTCTATACGTATCATAAAATCTTGTACAACTCAAAATGTGATTGAAAACAATGTATCCCAACATATAAACCTTAACTAACAGTAACATCCTATACAGCATACTTTATTCCAAAGAGCTTCCTAGAACCTCAAGACATTGGGACATTCTCAGGACGTCCTTCAGAACATCCCTTGAACATCTGTGCTATATGGAATAACATCAATTTATCATCAGCCCAGCAATAAATCTACAGTAACATAACATCAACGCTCAGCAAACAGGTTAATATTATTAATTGTCTTTAACATCGTTTTGATATCAAGATGATAAATAATATCAGCTCGGTCGCTGGATATTAATTATAATTTCGCACTCAACAATAAATGTAACAATTTTATGTAACAGTTATTTTTTAAGTTACTTGAGTGTAAAATTATAAAATTGATGTCATGCTAATGAGACTACTTAAAAAAATTTGTATTTATTGAGACTACTTAAAAAAAAATTCTTTATGCCGATATATCTTAGATTCTGTTCCGATATACACTATCAGTACTGAAAACTTATACATAATAGGTCACATTATGTATACTATAGATTTTCAATACTATATCGGAATACGATCATAATTATTTTCAAATGCACTCTCGCCCTTTAAGTCAACAAAGTGCGTCGCTTAACAGTTTTTAATTTATTTATATATCCAATAGTTTGCGTATATTACAAATAAAACACAGACTATTACACGGTAATCACATATTTAGGGAAGAGCACGTACATTATGCCGTTTACAATTGTTCGCTATCGTTTGATTAATTTCAGCGTGTCTTTCTTCCAATCGCCAGAGGGAAGTCAGGCGGAAACGGATATTTCCGGAGAGGGGAAACACGTATTGAAGAGATTGGAGATCCCTGTCATCTCCATTTCGTTTTCAAGTTGATCCTATGCAATCCTCTTCCTCTCGATCGTTTTTGCCTGTTAGCTTCCACCTAGGTGCTTGGAATGCTGGCTTTTGTGGATCAACAATAAATGTCCCATGAGGGAATCAACGCCTTCGTGGTGCTCATGAGCTTTTCTCCTTCTCACATGCTCGAAGATGAGCCTGGATGAGCCGTCAAAGCCGCGTTATGTACAATGTCAGTAGAATCGCGAACTTATCCGAACGTGTCTCGCGATGTCACATCGTTAAAAAAATCAAATGCTACTCAGAGAACACGTTTGCGAGTTATCTCGCGTTTCGCTTTTACGCTCTTACATGTCATATGTGTATATTCGATATAAGCCTTAATTGCTCGCTCACAATTACCGACGCCCTAAAACTTTAATACAGTGAGTCGGTTGCATATATTTATATATATATATATTCTTTTTTTATTTTACCCATTATATAAATACACATTTTTGTTTTCATGCGACCGTAGATGCTTCCTCAAATCGACGCATTCGCTGTTTGTGTTAGAATATCATTTTATATTTTCGTATATAAAAAGACAATGAAATTGCAGTCGGAGTCAGACTGATTCTGATGTCGGACGCGGAACTCAAGGAAAAGAGAGAGAGAGAGAGAGAGAGAGAGAGAGAGAATGGAAAAAATTAGGTCCGCGAGATCGTCGTTGTTGCGTGAAAGGCGTATAATAATGTTGTAAGTTAAGCTGGCCCTTTATTGCACGGAATCCAGCTGGAAATGGTGGTGAATCAAATAAAAGACAGAGACTTCTTTATTTACATAGGAATGTGTCACGAGTACGAGTTATAAGATCCCATCGTACGTCGGTGTGTCCTAGAATATAAGTTTCCTATTATTACACACATATATGCATATGTATATATACATGTATATAAATACGTATATATAGGCTGATTTGTCTATTGCTCTTCGAGAAAATTCCAATGTCTCCCCTGCTTGAGCATAGAATGAAAGAAAATCCCTCAGAAAATTGTACGCGTCATATTACAATTATTGCTTGCTGAAGTAAAAGTGAAAGATAAATCTTAAATATATAAAGATGTAAATTATATATAAGTGATAGTTGAGATGGCGTGATTTTTCGCGATAATAGCTTGGATACATCAAGATATCACGATATAAAGACCGCTCATACATGTATATCACGTATATATGTGTATATACATATACACACAACATATACACCTCTTTATTAAATAATATTATAACGTCAATATATTTCCTATTATAGCATCATATTCAATCCTCTTATAGCAGTAATTTTGCAATTTCTTTTACTACGTCTTAGAGATTTTTTTCTGCATGTAATATTCTTCCTCGAGATAAATGAATAATTAAAGAAATATATAATTTGTAACTAATAGTTGTGAAAAGTACGCAATACAGTAGCGATATATAACTTATATATACGTACATGTAATCTTGTCTAAAAGTATGAGTATTGCTGTACCTATAAGATTCCACCAAACCTACCGATCTACGTTTTATATTTTTCTTTGATTATTTTAGAGCCGATTCTCTAGAAAAAATAAAATGATTCATGGATAAAAGATGTAGGAATCTAAAACATCCTGTAAATTATAATAACATAAATAATAATTTCGGAAAGGAAAGGTATATTTATACATATGTACTAAAAGACGCTTCTTTATATAAGGGACGTAGTGACTATAATTAATTGAAAAATATAGAGCTATAATTATTAGTAGGATAATGTATTGAATATAATGATAATTATTTACTAGGAGCTTCACAAAATCTTGATTAGCACTGCCATCCTAATAAGCCATCAACTAAGCGTATAATTAAATGCTAATCTGCGTATATCGCTGTCTCTTTTGCTCATAACTTTGAAAACCTCGGTGATTTACAGTCATTTTGCGCTGTTGTCAGTTTACCAGATGGATTTACCGACTAATAATTTTTCGCCTTAAACATTTCGACGTAAAATGTACATATACTACAAAATCCAAACGTCAACAATACAATATAAATATAATTAACGTTCCTATTTAAAGAAAGTGCAACAGGCATCATAAATTATACATGCTTGATAAAACTTTAACAGCACTAATAATCTCTCCCTATCGGTTTACTTCTCTCCTTTATCTCTATTAAATATTTATAAATACAACTTTGATATACCATTTTCTAAATTCATGAAACTTTAAATAAACTATTCTTTATACGCAACGAGTTGCGCAAGTATGAATATATCTGTATATATACCTATGCACGCAGGCATCTATATACATATAAACATACTTTCTTCATATGTATAAATATATGTATGTATGTGTGTTAGTAGTTAGTAATTGTGTTGATGTTGCTTGCGAACAATACTAAATATGCCAAACGATATCAATATTCACATAACATACTCCTTCTAGATGCATGATACTCTATTTATTACACAACAGTACAATTAAATATAATATTATCTGTATCGTTAAAAACAAATTAATAACACAATATTGTGTTCTAGTTTTTGTCATTTTTGGAAACAAACCAATCATATAATACCTACGTACGCGAAGGTATTATAAATTTTCTATAAATCCAATGGTAAAACATATTCGTATACCACGTTGTGTCATTATGTGTACTATGTACCTAAATTTTGACATATTTTCCTAATAGTGTGTTTCCATAAATATTTTACTATACTGCTTCCTTTTTTTTACAGATAATATATCATTTTACTAGTGCCGTAAATACGAATATACTCTGCTTAAATAAAAGAGAAGGATTCTCATTCTCTATACATAGTTAAAGATAACAAAAACACTACACAATTAATAACAATTAATCCTATAAAGTGCAATGTGTATAAGTAAATAAATTATCAGAAATGTGACAGCTTTCAAAAGAATAACATGTTAAGTATTATAAACAATTGAAATAGTGAATATTGCTACATGTATCGACAGAATTGCAAGTTTTATAGTATTCGATCCTTTAGAAAAGGAATTTATATTATACAAAACAAACATACAATTTGTTTTGATTGATACATGCCTCTTAAGTATTTATATCAAACTGTATTAGAAAATAAGAAGGTGAAAAGAGAGTTAATTGTAAGAATTCAATGTTGCCTGTGTCTTTATAAATAATAGCATATACATTTCAACAAAGAACATACTCAACAATTATATCGGCGGCCAGCGCTTATCACTTGAATCTCTCTCTGAGATCTGTTTCTGAAATAGAGCCATAGGAATCCGAATGCCTCGCGTTTTCCTGTCATTTTCTTTTCTTTTCTTTTCAAATATTAATTTTGATCACTCTTTAATGTCTGAAGATTCTCATCTTCTTTTGGTATATAGTTTGAATTGACAATATCTCAACGCAAATGAGCAGACGAATCAGTACATTTGTATCTAGCATGTGTCTGTGAAAATATATGTAAATCATTGTTTCTTTCAATATTGATATAGTAAGATTTTCTTACATCTTGTTTAAAAAATAAATGTTTCCATATATGTGTACGTCTTCTTTCCTGTCTTTTTTTTCTATAAAAAATGTATTATATAATTTTTAATCTAAAAAGTTCAGGTTTGTTTTTTGTATTAAATTTCTTCAGATATTGTAAAACTTCTGTCAACACAAACGTGATTGACATACGTATAAAGGAACGATTGTACCGAATTTACATTTCTCAGAAACATGCTATGGATGTCAATTTGTAAGCGATAAGCTACTTACAAATTGATATTAATGTGCTGATTGGACTGGCCAGTTGCGTTGATTACGGTTCATTTTCTTAGACTGTCTTTGCTACTTGCACGGCTGGTTGAGGCTGTGCTAGATTCCCCTGGTCCACCAGTACCACCTGCATCCCCATTGATGCTGGAACCGGCGAGTGAAGCAGTGGGCGTTACTGGCGCTGAACGTCTCCTTACTTTCGTTAAAGCTTTGTCCAATCTTTGTATGAACGCATCCACATCAGATCTCTTCATGCCTAATGCTGCCGCAGCAGTCAGATATGGGACTCTGTAATTGCTGTTATGTGCACCCCAGCCTGTGGTAATAATTGAAGTAAATATTATGAAACGGAAATATCTTCGATAAAAAAATAAAAATTACCATAAATTAAAAATATATACTTAAAATATAGATACGATATTTTTAACCCAGAAACAGTCATCTTGGGTATTTTTACAACCGAGCGGTGAAAAAATATAAATTGTAAAATATTATTTTGCATGGGGATATTGTTTAATATATATTTTTTTCTCTTTTAATAACTATTCTTTAAAAACCTTTAAATATGCAATTCCATCGACAATATTCCAACCGCAATAAAAAAAATTATTAATTAAAATCTTTATTTAAAAAATACCGTTATAAGGTACTCAACATGCTATTTCATTTAATATTTGTTTAGTCTCCACTTACTTTTTTCAGAAAATTATGATTATATCCATATCCATATAATTGTCAAATATTAATAGATTGGAAAACGATAATATACAATATGTTGTTAATAATAATGATTTTAGTTTTAATAATGAGGTATAAAAACACCTCAAGTAACCTTGTACGTCAAAAATCAGGTGACTATTCTCGGGTTAAACATAATTATATGAAGATATTATGTGTGTGTATCTCAATAAATATGTTCTCAGAACATTATTAAATCATATTTAAAAATATATACCTTCAAATTTATGTGAAACAATGTGCTTAGAATCCGTGGTCGTTATAACTCTAGTACCACTAACGTTACGCAGAAATAGCATTGACCCTAGCATAGTAACTTGCTTGTTGTCATGCTGATGGCTTAGACACTGAAGGGTCATAGCCATAGATATTGGATTGCCCTTAGTGTCTAACAGTCTCTCCCCATGCCTTGTTGCTAATTTTCCCAATTCTTCTTTCAGGTAAGAATACATTTCTTTACGTTGAGCAATCAATTGTTTGTACCCTGCCATTCCAAGACTCAACAGCGTTATCATCACATCCATAACGGAGCTCGCGCTTGCACGTCCTGGATACATTTTCGATATGCGATCTAAGAGATTCTTGTCGAAGGAGCCTATAATAGCACCACCCACCGGAACCAGAAAGTTCTTGTCCGTACTCTGAACGAAAGCGTCTACTCGACCCTTTCTCGACGCTTCTTGTATGAGATGCATACACCTTGTACTCTGCAAGCTTTTAGCAATATAGTGCAATACATTTAGTAAAATCGTTTTCAATTGGAATGTACCTCGATATCCTGGGACTAAAACCAACAACGTTCTTTTGTGATTTTCGAATAAAAATTCTACGTTTGCAGAGCCGAGAGAGGATGTTGATTGTTCTAGCGCCAAGGTATCGATCTAAAGATATACATAAAAAAAATAGTGCATCCTTCGCTTACCCGTATGCATTATTCACCAGATGTGGTATGTTATATTGGCTGCAGAGGGCCGCGATTGTGTCCACGGAATCACACGCTCTGGGCGCGAAGCAGCTGGTTGTCGTAAGTACACAGGCAACACTCTCGCCTAAGGCTGCCATTTGAGCCTCCAGTCTCTGCATATCGGTTTTTAATTCGTCCCCTATTATTTGCATCTCGATAACAATAGGTTCTAATCCGGCCGTAATTATAGACTTGAAGCTAGACTTTTGGTCAATTCTAGGCCATAAAACGTATTTCGCGCGTGGTCTGTCTTGCTTAAGCGTTAACATACATAGAACTAGGCTCATTCCCGTGGCCATTGGTGATAGAAAGCAGCCTGCTATGCTCTTCACCCCTGTGAGCGAAAATATCCTTATTAGATCCCTTTTTATAGTAATAAAACAAAAAGAATCAGACAAAAAATAAAGAAATAAATTACAGGATACTGATGAACTTTTTTGTGATCAGTCTAATATCAAAATTCATAATCTCTTTTTTCTGCCATTTTAAACGAATAATAATTTCTTTTACAATTATTATATATAACCCTCCGGAGTCGATGGTAGGTGTATTGGACCCACTCAATTATACGGTCTGTTTTTTTAGCTAAAGTTCTTGCACGGTTCATCTTTCTTTCTTTTCTCTCCACGTTGGACCGTGCAAGAAGTTCGGCTGAAAGAGAGAGAGAAGCAAGCCTACATTATTTATGTTACATCTGTAAATTTGAATTATTATAATTGAAATAAACTTAGTATTCATTCTTTTTTATACAAATTATGTCACTTTAATTCTTTGGAATTAAAGCCTTTTAGTCAACTAAATTAAACGGATTTCACAGACCCAGCGTCAATAACTATGTTTTTTTATCAATAACTGTATTACAGATTTTGACTTCGGAGAGTTAAATACATATGCCTCATATTTTCTATGCTAAATATATATGCCTGCGTAACTCCTTACCCATATATCGTATAACTTCAAGCACTAAAGAGTTAGTTAATTTATACATTAAACTGCTACCAGCAGCCTTCGGTTGTACTTCTTCTAAATCGCCAGATCTTCCTATACCATGTCCCATACGAAAGTGTCGTCTCGCGACGATATTCGACACGATCCTCGCCTCGCGTTCGCCGACGCTACAATTCGAGGGAAAATTATTGCTGTCCATTTGCGATAGATCCGACAGGAATGCTTCTATCGTTGCGTCGTCCCAACCCTCTTCTGGCCATTTTCGCTGTTTTTCACATAACATTACAAGAAGATACATATCACATAGAATTTATTTTATGCAAGCCCAGCAAACACTAATTAACAGTAATATAAATATTATAATTTCCTACTCGAGAAATCCAGATAGCAAGATGCCAGCAGTATGTCAATAATCGCTAGCCAATTTGATTATGATTAGAGAAGATTCTTATCCACTCTGTGCTCTTTAAACTTGGGTTCTATTATTACTTACAATTTATACTATATAGTACAATAACAGAAATGCAGCGGGAAAACAGCATAACTTGCCATCATGTTTTATGCAGGGTTTTCTGATACATTTCTATCTTAGAAAAATAGCAGACTGTACTTGGCTATTGCTGGAATTCTATTCATAAGATATTCATAGGATACTTTCCAGCGAGAGATACAGTGTAACATAATAAATTATTATATCTTTATTGTTTGTCAATGTTAAACAGACAAAATGTTTCATTGTACGTGTTATATTGTGTCATCTATGTTTCCTGCCAGAAAGCTCTTACAATATGCAAAACACACGGTGCTTTACAGTAAGAGACACAGTGTGGCACAGTAATTGGATATTTCATCTTTGTTTAAAGAAAGATAATGATTCACTGTGTTACACTGTATTATCTGTGCCTTGCTGGAAAACACCCACAGTATAGCGCAGTGATTATTTAATTTTTGTTTAACATTGGACATCTTTGTTTAACATTGGAAAACAACAAGAATGTAATGATTCACTGTGTTATACTGTATCATTTGCCTTGTTGGAAAGCACCTACAATGCAACGCAGTGATTTCATCTTAATTTAACATTGGAGAACAATGAGGATGTAATCATTCACTGCTATAGCTGCATTCAGCAGAGAAAACTAATCAATTAGCTTAGTGATTCTTTAATAATTGTTTCTTGCCTTTAGTTCTTTGCTGGATCTAACCGTAGGACTCAATCATATTAAAGAATTACTAAACGCTAACTGATTGGTTTTCTCTGATGAACGCAGCCTAGGTCATCTGTATCTTTTGCTGAAAAGCATCTACAGTCTGCAATACTGATCCTTGAGTGGTTTGGCTATCTGGGAATGTAACCGTTATGTACAACATGTGTTATGTTACCTTTGTATTGTTGAGTAGAAAATTATATTAAATAATTATATAATGCTATTGCTAATTGACGTTTACTGAAAAGCTCGCTTTCTCACAACTTACATGTTCGATAAAATGCCGTATAAGGTTTTCACGAGACTTCTTGGCGTTCAGGCCCTGCTGCACGTAGGTCGAAGGTATGAGCCTCTCCGCCAAACTGAACGCTTGATTATTCATTTTCTCAACTTGTGTGGTGAGTTCCCTTGATTACTTAGTCCACGTAGGTCAATCTTTTTAATGCACCATCGTTTTAATAATCAGCAGAAGATGATTACCATGGGTATCATGTCGCTCTTCTCATTCAGCTACAGAATGTGTAAATAATTAAAAAAAAATCGATCTTATAAGCTCTCACACTGATATGATCGACTTTATTTTCAGTAATTGAATCTTCAGATATTTTCTAACAATCTTAGACAAAGTAAATTGCACTTTCGATTGGTCCAGCAAGAATTACAAAATCATAACATACAGCTAAAAGAAAAAACCCTCGACGGAAAAATGTGTGTGTGATCGAAACGCAAGATTCTCCTTCTCTCAATTGTATACTTACGGAACTCGAGAATCTGTGCAGAATTTGGTGTGTGAGGAAAAATGGGATGGTACGTGCGAATATGTGTGTGTGTGTACGAAATGAAAACACAAAATTGCTTGCGTGGGTGAGAACCAAATTTATTAACTATAAAAACTCAAAGGTACAGATTGTATCCGCGAGATAACAATGCGTGAGAACAGAAGTATACAGAACAGAATGAAACTAAACATCGTCAGGTAGAGCAAGATGAACACGTATGTTCGCATGTGATGTGGGAGGCGCGGCGCAACAAATGAGAGAAATGGATTCGCAACGACGGGGGTGGCACCGTCCTCGACGGGACGGTTCAACGTCGCGGCCGCGGCCGCGGTGTCGATTCCGTGAGGCGAAATCCGACGGGACGACGACAACGATGACGGAACCGAATCGTCGCGGTCGATGGTCGATACATCACTCGACAGGGAAAATAGAGAAAACGAACGTTGCGCTTCTGGTGGCATAAAGGTTATGTGGACGCGCTACTCCGAGACAGTCCGAGAGCTCCGTCGGAGTCCACCGTCGTCCCGCAAAATTTCATACCCGTTCAAGGCGTTCAGTGGGCGAGGCGAAGCGGGACGACGCAACGCGACGCGATACCCAGGAACTCCACTCGTTGAGCTGGGAGAGGGAAAAACGCTGCCCGAGGAAGCCGCGCGAGTATCACCGCGGGTACATGGCTCGGGGACGCGCACAACCCGGAGCGGCCACCACTAAAGTCGAAAGTGGGTTGGGCGAGGCGTCGCGTTAAACTTCCTCACCAGCGCGATCCGCGCACCGCCGCGCGACGACGCATCGCTCTCTCGCGACGAGGCAACGAGAGAGGAGCGGTACGCTCTGGTCGCTGCGTACCGTCAAGGTGAGAGGTGAGAGCGGGAACGCAGAGCGAGAGGAGACTGCGTGTCAGCGTGTCCCTACTGTCCCTCTGTCCCGTCACTCCCGTCCCTATACTCCCTATACTCCCTATATCCCTATCGCGTCGAGCTGATTCCTTCTCCCCTTCTCCACCTCCCTCAACCCCCTTTCGCCTCGTCAGAAGCGATCAGACGCGATGACGGTGGATCCCCATCTCATCCCCTCCGGTAAGACCCGTAAGACCCGTAAGAGACTAAAGAGACCCGCGAAGACGTCAAGACGGGGGATTGACGGAGGTCGGAGATGCGCCGCGGAGACGCGACGGACGTAACGTAACCGTGACGATGACGGAAGTCGTCGAAGGAGGAGAGGAGGAGGGCTGCACGGAGAGAGTGCAGCGCGAGGTCGCCGCCTAAATCGGATTAGTTTTACGCAATACGCGATGACCGATCGCGAGCGACGTAATCGTTTCACGTTCACGACGACGGCGACGGGCTGTCATCCGCGACACCCGTTCCGCGGTGTTCGTCGCCGACGACGACGTCAACGAGTCGACCGCGGTCACGATGATAAGCGGCGCGTACGCGTGGTGGAGGCTCGCGAGGATCGCTAGACACGGGCTTTTACCTCCTTTCTCTTTTCCTCCTACTACTGCTACTCCTACTACCGCCGCCG
>NW_017295861.1:2859598-2865558 GCF_001594075.2 Trachymyrmex cornetzi | reverse complement strand
CGGCGACGGCGACGGCGGCGATGTTTCCACGGGTCGCACCGCGCCAAGCGTTATTCGCGCCTCGACCATCCGACAGGTGCACTATTTATTGTTTCATTATATACTGTGTCGCTATCACTATACCCTCCACCTTCGTAAAATGATCCTTGATCCGCGTCGCGGATGATCTTCTCCGATGATTCCTGTGCATGCCGACAAATGGAGAAGAACTTCTGAAGAGAAGAGAAGAGAAGCAATTCGACGCACCTTTCTTTCGTTAGTCCTTTACACCTTTAACACGTGAAACCCCGTTTGACGTGGAAATTATTTTTGGGAAGAATGCGACTTTGTATATTCTAGAAGAGAGCATGGAGGGGGGGTATCTTTTCTTCGTAGCGCGATGCGATTTGTGCAATTTGTGTTTGACGACGTCCAATTGCACGTAGGAGTGACTTCAATAAACTTCGATTAACTTAATTGATGATTATGATGGTTCATCTGCCACAATAACTCTAAAATTGTGATTTTAAACTTCGTACAGAAAAAGGCTGGAGATATAAAGAAAATAAGAAAGAACGTACTTATAATATATTTATATATATATTCCTCTATAATCAATTATTATATTAAAATTGCATTTCAAAATTAATATTACAATACTTTAATGATTCAAAACATTTAAACTCATTTTCTGGAAAACTTTGTTTTTTGAATTGTGTATTGCTATTGTAGAAAATAAACAATATCTGTACTATTTCGTTATTATGGATGGAATTAATTTTTTGTTGCATTACATATAAAAAAAAGATTAAATTACAAATAATAAATTTTAATATAGAATTGTACATTTATCTTGGTTTTAAATAACTCTGTCAAATTAATAATCGCCGATTAAGTTAATTATTGGAGTCTCTAAGTAACTCTAATCCCCATTTTTACTAATATGATTAACTTTAATCTAGGTTTAATTTGTTTTTGTTTTTTTGTTTTAATTCTAAGAATTAGATAAAGATGAAGAGTAAATTAAACCAAGATAAAGTTAATCTCTACGTTGATAGAAATAAAAGAATCCATTACGAAGATACGAGACGAGTATTTTCCTAAAATCAATCCCTGTGTTTCTCTTTTTAATTATTATATTTATTTTTAATGATTTATTATATTAATTATTACATTTACGTATTATTAATGAATAATTTATTACATTAATTACGACATTATATTATTAACGATTTATATTGATCGATCTTCTTCCCAACTTCGAAAAGTTACTGTTAAGCCCGATGTCCACGATGCTAGAAATCAGTCCGAGATCTCGGACAGAGAAAAAATTAACAAATCACATTTGAACAATTTAATCACATGACCATTGCTATTGGTCAATTCCTTCTTCATCCGAGATCTCGGACTGATTTCTAGCATCGTGGACACAAGGCTTTAGACAAATAAAAATAAAAACGTAAACTGGATCGAGTAAAGAGCTTCTAAAGACAATGCGAGTTACATTACAAATTGCATGATTCAAATTACACGATATTACTTCTTAAAACACGTCCGGAAGAAATATAGGCTACGTCTATTGAAACATTATTGAGTTAATTAAGCACAAAACTTTCATTGAGAAATTATCGTTGTTCCAGAAACATAAGAACTCTCTTTGCTTTCCTTTTCGATTCTAAAGATGCATTTTTGCATGCTTTCTGACTTTCTCTTCTTCTCTTTGTATTAAATTCTAAACTTCTATCACTTACTCCGATTTTATTTACTCCGATTCTGTCATCTGCTTCATTTGCATTTTCGCGCGCTCGACAATGCTGCCACAACAAGGAATGCATCGTGTCACTGCTGGTCATGTCACGACCGCGAATAATACACATTTTCCACAAATAAATATCTTTAATCGCGTTTAGCAGAATGTTTATTTTGCAACTGTTGGAATTGTCGTTTTCTTCGTGCTGATTGAATTATACTTTTAAGGAACAATCCTATCTCAGCTGAAATTTCCAACAGATGAAAAATAAACATTCTGCTAAACGCGGCCTTTATTTACTACGTACATCGCGATCGATTTCTGATTGATTCGATCGTAAAAATACCCTTCTCTTTTTATTTTCGTCGCACCGATTGGGCGTCGCGCGTCGAATTCGACTTAGGGATTTTTCGCCGCGATCGATTGGCACACCTGCCGGCCGAGGTCGCCGCAGTTCAGTGAATTGACCTCAGTATTCCGTGAAGCTGCATCGCGGTAGGGTGCGGCGGTTGATCGTCGGTTCTGCTTATTGAACTTCAGATGACAGCTCGTAGCGTCGCGAGCGATTTTGTCAGCGGAAATCGTCAGCTTTCGCATCCGGTGTAAAAGTGATAAGAGATAACGCCAACAAGGTACTACGACAAACGTTCATTTTCATGCTAACCTTACGTTGACAGCACGAAGCGTGCGTATGCGTGATCCATAGGGTACAAATGTCCAAAAACGTCGTATAGACATTCCCGAAGATTTCCTACGTCCTAAGAACGTTCCCAGAATATCCCTGAGATAAAGTGCGCTGTATGGGTATGTATGTGTGAGAGAATGAGAGAGTGAGTGAGTGAGTGAGTGAGTGAGAGAGAGAGAGAGAGAGAGAGAGAGAGAGAGGGAGAGAGCATGAATAAGCTGTTTACCTTTCTTCCACGCGTTTCTCGCGACAATTAATAAACCGAAATCTTTGCAGAAATTTAATTCTGACCAATTTCATACTGAAAGATAGAAAGAAAAATAGCAACTATTTAATTTATTATTTATTTTAGGTATTGAAAATACTGTTGCATTCTGTACTTTTAGTATTTTGGACTTTTGTTGTCAAATTAATACTTTTAATATTTCAGTAATTAATTACTTATTGAAATACTAAAATTACTGAACAACAGTACTCTTCATACTCCAACAAGTAATTAATTACTGTCTTTCAGTAATAAACTGGGCAGCGATTAATATTGGCCAATATTCAAACTTCTATAATGGAGGATATTCAAACTTCTATACACTCACAATAAAAATCCAAAATTAGGACACAAGACGACAATATAAGTCGTTTAAAAGATATCATTATAAGACATCTAAAAGATGTCTTGTGTCCCAATTTTAGATGTTGTATTGTTTGGATATAATATCGGAGCAATGATATTTCTCTCTTCGATTCGACCAGTCATGATAATTTAACTTGTAATTTTAACGCGCAAGCGATAACGCTGTTGCTGATATTCGCGCTGATTGCGGGTTGCGATTCTGGCGGTTAAGTGGTCGATCGAAATCTGCAGCGATTATTTCATCGAATTAGAATTTTTCGGCTCTGCTGACACGCGACATCGAGTTCTTTTCGTTTGCCCGTGACGGACAGATCGATGATCGTAAATTGTGAAGAGTTTTCTCGCATGTTCTCGATGTCGGAAACCGAACCCGTCCGAGACCGGTTTCGCAATATACTTTTATTGTAAAGAAAAACAGTTCGTGTCGCAAGTACTTAATACGAATTGATTTCCCTACCCTTACGGAAATTTAATACTAACCAGTTTACACACAGAAAAATATTCTATTGCCAATAAAAGTGATTATTTATTTTACCTTCTTTTTTTAAGCAACAGTTATCTCATTTAATAAAGAATATTTTATTTATAATAATCTTAAAATATATTTATTATAAATTTCAGAAAAACTCATTATTAGATATGTATTTAAAACAAGAATTAATTTTCTTTCGAAGAATATTCTAAAATGTATTGAAAGAGCAATTTTGTATAATAAGCAAATTGAATTTGGTTTAATTTAATAATCTTAATTGAAGTATATTAAACTTTCCAGGATTTAGAATATATTTCGAATAAATTTGATGCTTGTGATGAACTTATGATAGATTTGTGGATGTATAAACTTTTGAAATACTAGTATAATTATTATTTGCGTACAGTACAGATTAAAAATATTTTATATTTATCTTAGAAACGGTCTATTTAAGTTATTAAAATTTAATTTCCTCATTGAAATTTTGTGTTGAATTTTAAGCATTCATTTAACATAATATTATTATGTTATTTAAATATTTTGTGTTAAATTGATATTCAAAACATTTCTTAGTGTCAAAATGACACATTTATGAGTAAGTAACCAAATAACATAAAAATAATGTGGTTCAAAACGTAAGATAAATGAATAAAATACGTATTAATTTAAAAGTATAAAAATGTTAATTTTACTGAAAACTATTCCACAGTTTGCTTAAATTATGTTATTGCCTTTTTTGTGTTAATTTTTTTATATAATATTTGTGTTACTTTCCAACATATACATTTTGTGTTAAATTAATACAAAAATTTAAGTGGATCCCGTTTGCGATACGTGAAATGTGTTAAATTGAATATATATTTTCCAATTGTGTATTTATTTTTTTGTTTGTGTAATACTGACCAATTTATTATTCAAAAACAATAATTAATTTCTTATTTGATCGAACAACGGAGTTTTAAATATTTCAAATAATTAATTACCTTCGTCAGTCAGTATTAGATTTCTGTAAGGATACGTCGTAATGTTTGCAAAACATTCAGTCTTTGCGACGTGGCAAAACAAACCGCGCGTCTCAAGAAGCGAATAAGTATGTAGTCATTACGCGACAAATTCTTTGTTCTTGTTTAATAAAACCTGTCTTCGAATTATTATAGCTGAATATTTTCTCACATTATTTTTTGTCGAAAGAATTTTCTTGATATTAATTAAATTTATTTTGAAGTTAAACAATTTTTTATATTAAACTTGTTTTCTTGTTAAGAATGAAATGCTAAATTTGGGGAATCTGTATTTATTTTTAAATACGGGAACTGTGTGCTATCTCAATGATCCACGAACACTATAAATGTATTTATTTCAAATACAGATTCACCAAATTTAGCATTTAATTTTTAACGGGAAAACAAGTTTAATATAAAAAATTGTTTAACTCCTACCGGTAAAGTAAATTTAATTAGCATCAATATATTATTAATAACCACTGCACATGCATAAATACAACCTTGGCCAAATAATTTAAGAAATAATTTAAGAAACAATTATATTGAAAATAATTATTTTTATAACAATTTAATTTCGTTAGTATTTTTTGGATTTTATTACTACCTTTTCCAAGAAAGTGCAATAAATTTGAGTGCTTTATACTTACGGCTAACAATAAGACTATATGTACACAAGTACACATAGAAAGATCTCATTGAGCGTTATGTGAATTGCATTCACAGCTAATCATGGAGCTTGAAAACTGCAATGTGCATGGAGATCAGGAGAATACGGGGCCTAATACACCGCAGCACGACAACGATCCGAGTGGTAACAAAAAGTGGTATCGACAGGCCAGTCAAAGGTTAGTGAATACGCTTTATGTCACTTGCAGTATATAGCTGTCTTTGTGTAGTCCGTGCGTCAAGTTCGAAGCTTTTGGAACACGTCTAAGTACATGCATATTCCTTTTAGATATTCAGTATTTGGATAACGAATGTAAATTCTGCGATCTAGATATTCGCACATTACGATTGAAAGCTATGTCTTTCAGCTTAAAACTGTAAGAACATTCATCATGTATAAAGAGTTAAATGTAAAATAAAAAGATAAATAACAAGTTACATACGATACCTATTAAATTAATCACTGAAAAGATTAAATCAAGGATTCAATTTATATTTATTATAAATAAAATATAAGTTATAAATGAGGTTGGTAATTATACACATTAACGGACACCGCGCCGATGACCTTGACCTTGACATATGTTGTTAAGGTCATGGCCCTGAGTGACCTCCGACAGGTTTTAGGTGGCGATCGTTCTTCATTAAAAAGTTATTAACAAAAAAAGTTCAACTACATAGCACGAAAATTCCTTGCTTTAAAATATGTTTGATAGTCGTGCACTGTAGGGGACGCCGTGCTTTGACATATGTTGTCAAACAGTTATGGAAGT
>NW_017295861.1:2825007-2859584 GCF_001594075.2 Trachymyrmex cornetzi | reverse complement strand
GGGGGGGGGGGGGGGGGGTGAGAATCGAAGGTGAGAGTTGTGCGCCCCTTTGCAGGGGGGAAAGGGGTGAGAGTCGGAGATAAGAGTCGTACCCCCCTGAAGAAGGAGAGGAGGGGGGTGAGAGTCGTGCGCCCCTAAAACGGGGGAGGGGAGGAGGGTAAAAGTTGCTTCGTGTTGAAAGTACAAAACCTATGTAGAATAGTATTTAATATTGCATATATAGCAGAAATAATACGTTATTTTTCAAATTTCTTTTGTTAATAACTTTCTAACAAATAACGAGCGAAAACAATTTTTTCCTGCTTTACTCTGCATACATGGTTTTCGATACATGATTTGATTAGGGTTAGGTTAGGTTATTATACACCCATGAGTATATAATAACTTAACCCTAACCAAACCCGATACCTAGTTTGGTTAGGGTTAGGTTATTATATATCCATGGGTGTATAATAACCTAACCTTAATCAAACTATGTATGCAGAGTAAAGCAGGAAAACATTTTCTGTTCTAAGAACAAAATTTTATAAGAAAATATGAAAGTCGTGCGCCCCCAAGTAGGGGGGGAAGGCGGGGTGGAAGTCGCTTCACGTGAAAAGTTGTAAAATATACTTTAAAGCAGAAAATTTCTGTTTTATATGATGGGAAAGGGATATCGTATATGTTTTTTCTTAAACTTTTTTTGTTAATAACTTTTTAACGAAGAACGACCGCCACTTAAAACCTGTCGGAGGTCACTCAGCGCCATGACCTTGACAACATATATCAAGGTCAAAGTCATCGGCGCGGTGTCCGTTAATGTATATAATTACCATTAGATTTATATTTTTTTAATCACAACAATCATGCCATGTAAATATTTAAATGTGATGCATTCCGTATGGAAGCAATTAACATATTTTGAATGTATTTCGGTAGAAAAATATTGGACGGAATGTATTTGTCTAAATAAAGTGACAAATCACAGCATATATGTATACTCAAGAATTTTATTTTCTGTAATAAAATATTTTTACCACATAAATGATAAAGTAGATATATGGTTCGTACCTATCTCACTTTTATCGTAATGTAAATGTACATAAGGTGAATGTATACATTTAGCATACTGTTTACGTTACATATACTATAAAATCTCAGAAATATACATGCGCGCATTTATCGATAAAAATGAGATATGAATACGGATTTATGTGTATTAAAAATCAAATTTAATCATTCATTTTAACACGTATAGATTATCACAAATACTTGAATTTTTCCGATATATTTAAACTTATTTGAGGAAAGAACGATTTTTCTGAAGTGTCTAAAGATATAAGATCTGGAAATAATTTTACTGGACCATCAAAATAATCGTATAAGATGTTTTAGCTGGTTGCTAGAATGTTAAAACTTTTTGCGACATTGCTCATCGTGCTTAAATTTCCTGCATAATTATTTTGATGATCCAACAAAATTATTTTCTGTATCTAACTAAATTGTTAGATACTTCAACAAAATTGTTTTTTCCGTCTTGATTTTATTGAAAATTAAAGTATGTCAGATATTGAAACAGATTCTTATCATCGGGCGATGCGGCCTCAACTTTTATATCAATTTTGCGACGATTTTAATCGACGCTCGAGAGAAGTTGGCTTTTCATGCTGAACCGATATAAACAAACTTCTGGTATATTTTCAGACCAATAATTTATTCATTCGTTTAATAGTTGCGACAACATCAAAAATACCGATGTAATCTACGCATTTTCGAAAACGAATCCATGTGTACTACTGTACAAAAATAACTTGTTTAAATGATACGCTTCGGCCGCGATATACTTATTTCGGGAAGCTACACGACATCCTCTTCTCCCATTCTAAATAAATATTCATTTAGGGGAAAGGCGTGGAAAAAGTTTTTTAATTATAAATTATTAAAAAGTAGAGAAAGGTCTCTCTCTGATACCGACGTACTACTTTGTTTTTAGAAAATATTTCTTAAACATAACTAAAAATAAAACTTCAGAAACATAAATAACAAACTAGAAAGTCTATTATCAGATAATTCAGCAGTTTTTATATTACTGTTTGCAATTTTGCAACAGCGAACTTTTTCGAAAGATAAGCAAAATGAGCGTTCTTCGCTCATTTTCTTTTATAAAAATTATATGTACAAAATACCTACAAGTGAATATATACAAAATTTTCTATAAACTTTTCACTTCTTCGATATAAAATGTTTTTGTTAATTTGTATGCATACTTTACGCTGTTTTGCAAAACGCAAACATGTAACGCGATAGTTTGTTTTTTTTTAGGGTTTTTCCTATAAAGAGTGCCTTTTATTTAGTAACACAAATCGACACAAATGTTCTATCTTTCTTTGCATTCCATGAATAACAAAGACAGAACGATACTTGTGTCGACTTGTGATTAAATGGAAAGCATCCATAAATATATATACGATTACCTTCAACTCCAATAGGGCTATTTGACACTATAATGCAAAACTATAAAGATTAAATTAGCTTATGGTTTGCCAGTTTTTTGCTACACCCTTATTTATATTTAAATAAAATATTGTTTATATTTAAAATATCATATTATGAAAAAAAATGAAAAGGAAAAATGCAAATAAAACTGATTTAAGAAACTAAACTATATAAAACTGTAATATTATCAATAATATTGTTACTATTATTTACACTACGCAATTTACAAAAAAAAATCATAAGAATTTTATTTTCGCGTTTGTAGAATTTGTTGTTAGCTGATTTTGTATAGAGACACAAATGTACGAATTATGAGTCTTCTTTAATTATCTAATATAAATATAATATAGATATTTTATGTTTTTATCAGCATTAATAAATTGCGATACTTAATTTCCAAGAAATAAGTAAGTGTCTTTAGGAGACCTATATCTGTAATTGCGACTTTCCTCTAGTCTAGGTAATAAAAGATGCGCGCGTCATCTGGAACCTTTTTTATACCGAGTCTCCGAAAATAAATTTCCATTAAATTCTCTATTCAATAAATGATTGCCTAATTTAATAAAAAAAAAATAATAAAAGCCATGGAAAAAATTTGATATGGAAAGGAATTTATGCAAAGGCATTTTAAAATAATCCAATATGAATATAATTAAAAACTGAATACGATTATCTCTGCTGAGGACAGTATCGAGATACGCCACGTTTCGAAAACACATATCCGAATACTGTTCCATACACGGCTAATTTTGAAATATTTATTAGTCTTTTTCAAAGTCGACGATAGTAAACCGCATCTACGTTGCTGCGCGGTAGAAGCTTTCGCGCGTTTGTTCGTTCTCGCCTTCTGACCCGCTACGACTTCGCGCCCGTAAGAAAACGATGAAAATCACGGCATATCACGCGAACCGCGATTATTCTTGCCTTCTGGATCGCTGTCGTCACGCGATTGACCCTTGGGACCTGATCCGTAGCATTCTTATCGCCTCGCCGTGCTTTCGTCAGACTGCAAATCGTGTTGTTTGTTCACGGTCAAAAGTTGTTGTACCAGTTGTATTATTCCATCATTATAACTTTGTCGCTCGTACGGGACGGAAGTCGAGGGTTACAGTTAAGAATACTTTCGCGACGCATTTCGATCGCAGGTGTTGAAGAGGAAATTAACAAATCGCACCGTAATTAATTGGCGCGATGAGTCAGCGAAATGTTGGCGTGGTCATTACGCCGGCAAGCAACACTATTGGTAATTATCTTTTTTGTTTTTTTTTTCTCAAAAATGTACAGTTGTATCGCAAACACGTCCTCTGAATTTTAGATCGCATAATGATTTATTCAGACGTTAATACATGGAAAGAACAATTTTACTGGAGTATCTACAAATTTAGCTAGATGCAGATCTGAAAATAATTTTGGTCTATCAAACTAATTACATAGAATGCTCATCCTACACAGCACACAGCGTCCATTAGACGTTCAAAGGATGTTTACGACGCCCATGTCCATTGAACACCCAATAAATGTCCAAAGGACTTCCACGATGTCCTTCAAATGTCCAGTGGACGTCGTGTGCTGTTTGAGAAGCTATAGTTGCTTAAATGTCAAAACTTTTTGCAATATATTTCATCATGCTTGAGTTTCAGGATCATTTTTATGGTTCAATAAATTTATTTTTAGATCTACGTATATCTTATAGTTAAATTTTTAGATAATTCTGCAAAATAGTTTTTTCCGTGTATGTCTAATCTGTCATAATAAAAGTCAATGTAATCTTCGTTTACGATGGAAAATTTCTCGCGCAATAAATGATATTTAAGAAGATACGCCATATTGTGGAGACAAACTTCTTAACTATCGGCGTAATTATTGGTACATTCTTTCCTATTTTCTAAAAGTAAATCAGTATTATTGTTGAAAAATAGTAAATATTTGCTGATGATTACATCAGTTATAAGTGCAGCATTGAAGTCACTGATTCACTTTTAGAGAATAAATAACTTCTTCGAAGACGGACTGAAGGGTTCAATGCAACGAGACAAGTTCACAATCCGCAAAATCCAGTTTAAGTACTGAGTAAATGTTAGACGGACTTATTTTGCGCGGATTTTTCGTCTTTCTTCAGTTATACACCAAGAAAAAGATATTAAAAAATTTAATTGTGGAATATAATGTATACTTCACTGAAATAAATTCTTATTTAAATATGATGAAATAATATTTTATTCCTAGCTGATAAATCATCTATTTTATTTTCTTATAATTAGTAAGAAACATGAGATATATTTTACAGAAATATATATTTCGTCTCATCATAGTCAAATTTTTTTTGCAACCAATTAATATCAAAGAAAACGTCTTAAGTAACATTTGCTTTCGACTTTTTTTCTCAGTATGTGTCGGAGTTTGTGGCCGTGCAACGTAGACTTGCAGCCGTAAATTTAATATTTTTATCTCGCATTTTGTTCAATTCTATCTCGTATTTCGTTGCTCTTATTATTAAGAATGCCACGTGAAAATGCGAATCGTGAGCTTTAGGCTTGTTTGTTTTAATTAAACTTCTTGCACCGTTCATGTTTTTTCTGCAGCCATAAATTTAATATTTTTATCTCGCATTTTGTTCAATTCTATCTCGTACTTCGTTGCTCTTATTATTAAGAATGCCACGTGAAAATGCGAATCGTGAGCTTTAGGTTTGTTTGTTTTAATTAAACTTCTTGCACCGTTCATGTTTTTTCTTTTTTTTTTTTTTAACATGGAGAGAAAAGGAAGAAAGATGAACCATACAAGAAGTTTAGTTGAAGAGAACAGACCTTTTATTATCTCGTGGAACCCTGACCCCTTCAATTGCCAACGAAAACGACACGAATTTCACGGTGCAGGACCGAGGGTGCGATTCCGGGACGACTCGAACGTATTCCCCGAGGAATCGATCCATCGTACCATGCTTGGCCTTAAAGTAGGACTGACCAGGAACGATCGTAGCGAGCAAGACCTGGACAGCTACAACGAGGGCACGCACGGCGCCCGCAGTGATAAGCGCGAACTAGGGCACAGGTAAATCTTGAATTCTGCACATTAAGCCAAAGCAGGATGGTAGGTCAGGACGTTATTAATACGTAATAAAGCAGCTTCGAGACAGGGTCGACATGCAAGACAGTTCACCGGCAAACCTTTTTGCCTTATTCCAATTATAGAATCTGGCTCGGGTCAGTAGTGTAGAGTTTTCAGCCTAATTTTAACCCATTTTACTTCGCATTTCGGTCACGTCACTTTCTATTGCCAGAGACTGCGACAAGTCGCGACATATGCGATTACTTCCTATATAGTGCTATTGAAATCAATGTGGGCGGAAAGAATTTTGTTGAAATCTTTAAAAAGTTTGGCCAGATGTAAACCTGAAAATAGTTTTGCTGGACAAAATAATAGAAATATATAGAACGCTTAAGCAACGATATTGCTATAATAATGCAAATATTTTTCATGTTCTGACAATTTAAAAGTCTTATATAATTATTTTGATAGCTTAACAAAATTATTTTTAGATCTGCATCTGGCCAAAATTTTAAAGATTAACAAAATTCTTCTTATTTGTATCTGGTCCAATTTTTAGATACTTCAATGTTTTTTCCGTGTGAGCATTGCGTATATATACGAAAAAAATGGTTTTACTGAAATATCTAAAAAATGTTTAACCAGATTATAGATTTGGAAATAATTTTGTTTGGATCAAAATAATTATGACATTCAAACTATTTGCTAGAATGTCTAAGCTTCATGCAGCAAGCACGCATTACTTAATTATTTTACGTATTACTTAATAATTTTTTTATATTTGTAAAAATGATGAAAATTAATCCGGGACAAGAACGATCTATCGTGTATAGTAAAGGATTGGAAAATCATCGTGTGTAAAGTTGAGTGACTTTGATCATCATGTCGCGTCGTATGGATTACCAGTGACCTACAGTATTTCTGTTTGCGTTTCTTATATTTATTAAATAATATGTATTCCATGATCCAATAAAATTACAATTTAAATTATTAGAAAGAAGAAATCCTAATATATAATACAATATTGCGTCATATATCATATAATTATGTATCCACATATATACGACATCAAACAGTATTTTATAATTACGTTTCTTTTTATAGCTAAAGTATTATTTAATACATTCCAGCACAGACTGTGTTATAAGTAGACATCGGATTATATGCATAATCAAAGTGTTAAAATATGCATGCAAATATGTATTAAAAAAGACCAAAATATACATAAATATGTACTATCAAAAAAGAAACAACTTAATTTAAGATATATATTTTATTACTTTAATGTCAAATTGAACTAACCCAAATCAAATTATCTCTTTAAATTAAACAAATTACAGCAAAATATTGGAAAAATCAACGAAACATAAGAATTTAAAAATCAACGAAACATAAACGTTTATAACTTAAGATGTCACGGACCAATCAGAGGGCTGCATTAGCGTCTTAAGACATTACTTAAGACGGTCTTGAAGTAAGAACCGACTATGAATACCGGCCAAAGTGCGCGTTTTAAGCGTCTATTTCAAATTACCATATTTGTAAAAGTTTTGGCGTTTTATACAAAAATATACACTTTCAATAAAAAAATTATTATTATATGCAAAATGCTGCAAACAGCCCATTATATGCATTTTGCATATGCAAATACGCAAATGCATATAATCCGATGTCTAGTTATAAGCGTTCTACATAATTATTTTAATGGTCCAACAAAGGATAGTACAATTTTTTTGCGACTGTTAGGGGATCGTTTTGACTTTTTAAATTATTGAACTATATACTGGCAGCGATTTCGTAACGATCATGTGAATAAGAATTTTATTCTTTATTTCGATGTATCAATTTTTTCTTGAATATCACTGTTATAATAACTTTCGGTTTCTATGAAGAAAAATAAGTAAGAAAATGTAAGAGTAAAACAATTCCTGAACGGTCTTGAAAAGTGAAAATTGTATTTTCCTTAGGTATTTTCAGATCTGTGCTAATTAAATGTTTAGATATTTTAGCCAAGCCGTTCTTTTCTGAGAAAAAAATTATCGTATACTTTGGGTCACTCCTTTATCTGCATATCGATGTACAAGGATAACGATATTTCTTAAAAATTTAAGTCTCGGAGAGAGAAACTTAGTTGTTGCACAACATAATCCTCGGTTCTTGCCTGGCGACACTGGGACTGGAATCTTCTCGCGCGAGCGAGAGATTTGCGCGTCGTATCGTAGCATCGATTTTGCGTCCGGGAAAATATAGGTTTTCACGTGGTCCGGGAAACCAAGGATATATGCACGCGGCGTCGCATCTCCCGATAATGTGCGCACGCTTGCTGCACAACGATCTGCAGTGTAACGGGGCTGATGCGAAGACCGAGGTACACCACTCTCTCCCTCTCTCTCTCTCTCGGCATCTCTCGGCGATCGATTGTTACTTTGAATCTGGCACCTCGGGCTTAATCAAACTTGCGGATTTTAATACATGTATATCCGCGGACTAGCCATCCGCTTACGATCACGGAAGGTTGCAATTTAAAAAGAAGAAAATCAACTTAGAGTAATTTAAATGAAACTTAATCGATTTGAAATTTAATTGTTCAACTGTTCCTTTTATTCGCGAATTATATTACACAAAAAGAACGATTTTGCTAAAATTGTTCTCATAAAGTATTTAAAAATTTAGATACAGATCTGAAAATAACTTTGTTTTAATCATCAAAGTCATTATGTAAGACGCTTTAATTAGGTACTAGAAACTTGAAACTTTTTGTTAAAACTTTTTGTCGTCAACGTTCAAGCGTTTTATATCATTATCAGGATTGCAAAACTTAAAAATTAGAAAAATCAGGGAAATTGAAAACGGTTAAGGAAATTAGGGAAAAGTTAGGGAATTTTGCAAAATTTTCTGGAAAATTAAAATTACGTCACACACCTACGCAGTTGAGGAATACTATTAACTTTACAATTAAAAATGCAAATAGTGTCAGCAACATTAATAGCAATTTACATTGCTCTATTAATATTTTATTTGTCAACAAAATATTTAACGATTTACAAATCAGTACCGAAATATAAAAAATTTCAAAATATTAAAAGTTAGGCAACATCATGAAATTTTGTCTTGAAATCAGAGAAATGTTATGGAGTTTTACTTTTTAGGATGAAGAATTTGTGACAATCTTGATTATTTTCATGGTTTCATGTTTATTATTAGGTGGTGAACTTAATTCCTGCCATTTTTTGTCTCCAAAATTGATTTGTCTCGAAGGAAAGATGAATGAAAATACAACTCTAAAAGCGTTTGAGATTCTCATTGAGCAATTCTTACAGCTTGACATATTCAAATTTTTTCAGTTGTCCGGGACGTTCTTTATTTATCTCACGTCAAAATCTCCGTTTCGAAATTCTCCACGTCAAAATCTCCGTTTCGAAATTCTCCACGTCAAAATCACCGTTTCGAAAGCATTCAAACCAAACTCTACATGTTCTTTCCGACGGAATTTCATTACCATACACTTCGGATAATAAACGCGTTTCAGCTGCGGTTTTCTTGAGGTCGAAGTAGTGAAGAAGCACATGTCAGAAAAACAGCTTATCGCGGTTCATTTTCAATCGATTGGCAAATCTCTTTGGTGTTGAGAAATCTAACCTGTGAGAACTGAATCACGTTTAGGAATGTCTGAAAATATAAAAGACATGCTACTTCACCGTCGAAAGTCGCCAGCATTGGAGCCTCTAACAAGAATTAAGTTTACCACGTAATATATATATTTACTTATATCTTATATTAGAAATTATATTATATGTAAGATGTTTATTGTGTTTCTCATAAAGAAAACAAACGAGGAATAAAAGAGATAGATTCTTTGAGTATCTGCATTTTAATGCTGATATACATATATCTACTCTTTAAATTTATTGCAATCTCTTATATCTTAAATACTTGCGACGTTCTCTATCAATTAATTCCTACATCTAAAATGCCGTCGTAATTCACTGACGAAATTTATCGTCTTGTGTCAGACAGTGAAGTAGTGCCAAACCTCAAAGGTCGAAGGCATCTGCTTAAGCTCGATAATACATTGTCTTCTTGTTGAAAACGGAAATAGCCATTATAATAATTTACGCCTTATCTCCCTTTTCACAGATATATTTCTAAAAGTACAACATGCAATGCTATTTCGTCATTATGATAATGCGAGAGAACAATGCAAAGAACCAATCAGAACCATATATGTATAGGGAGAATAATCGCGATAGATTAACGCGCTCAATGGTATTATTAAAGAATAAAAGAGTTTCATCACCCTATACGAGATTCTTTAGCAATCTTTCTTAGAAATTCATTGTGCTCGACGACAGTTATTTTATTGCTTGTAATTGTTTCCTACATTGTGCTTATATTTCTCACAATACCTGCGACTAGTCAACGAAATATTTAGATATAAATATTATATTTAGAAATAATTATTTATTATCTTTCTTTCTTTCTTTATCTTCTTTTTTGACAAATATATTATTAAAGCTAGTTATAATTTAAAATTAATTGTTAGAAAATCGTTAGCAAATTTGTTTTTTCGCTGCGTATATACTCCTAAAATTAACGAAAATAATTTATGCAAGTGTAATAAACGTACTTCAGAATAATTCTTAATAATTGTATCTATTCAGTTTACTTATTTATATACGTAAATATAGTAATGAGAAGATGTATTCAATATATGATTTCATAACAAAAGTATTATCTCTATACGGTGCAAAAGCGTTTCTCTTTCTCATCCACATATTGCATGTTCGTTGTAATCTGTTGGACCAAGAACTGTCAAGATGCTTTTATGAGTCAATTGCGATAAAGTGATTAAAAATTTCGAACGACGTAAACAAGTTTCTTCACTAAGTAGATAGCAGTAACGACAATTGCCGTTGTAATTTAATTAATGACGCTAAAGTATTGCTTCACGGGAATCCGTTGCTATATATAACAGTAATAATACACACGCGTGTAGAATTTGCAGTTTCTGATCGAAAAATTAAAGCCTATGCAACGTTTGTTAGACAGTTCTTTGCAACAACGGTTAATAACAGTTTATGTTAAACCTTGGCGCATAGAATTTTCTGGACCTAAAGTCTAAAAAATCCTCTCGGTATTATATACTGCTGTAATCAAATTAATAATTAAAGCATGAAGCTTTACATGTAAAGTGATATAATTAAAAACGCTCTCTTAGAAATCTTTCAGTTGTAATATAAAACGTCATGGTAACGAAGATTTAAATATATATATTTTAACAAATGTTTTCTTTACTCGCTGCCGCTAAAATACACATTTCTTTATGGCATTGATGCGCGTACGATCATTCGTCCATAATTATCATTTTATCCACTGTAAACGTACAAAAAGTAACAACCAACTTGTGCAACGGCCACAACTTATTTCGAGTTACTGGCAAACAATTTTGGCACGATGTGAGAGATTTCACGTCGCAATAGTAAACTCGCGTGTAATTCATTCATGTTATTGTTAGTGTTGCGCCATAAACATTTTATCAACGCCACAATTGCTACTTTCAAGTAATGCTCGTTATATAGAGGGAATTGACAATTATGAATAATATATAGATGTAGAGTATCTCTCAGATTTTTTATGGTTTCTTCCATCTTTTATTGATTGCTGAATCGGGATGCAGAATAACGCTCGGTCTAAATCTTTTTTTAAGAATTTTGATCGAACTTCTTTCCTTCGTCGATCTTATAACTGATATCTACAAGGAAAGGTTTTGTTGAAAAATATAGCTATATTTGAGAATAATTTTGTTGGATCATTTTAAAATAGTGATATAGAACACTCAAACTAATTACTATAGAATATCAAATAAATTTTTGCAATAATGCTCATTATGCTTGAAATTTCTATATAGTTATTTTGACGATCCAACAAAATTATTTACAGATCTGTATCTCTGGTTAAGTTATCAATGCGCTCCTCGGTTTGATGAAGCAAACGGCAAGGTTCACGAAACGTTGGCATTGGAAAAAATCACGAAACTGCGATAACTCATCACAAACCTTTTGGTATTTTTGAAGAAAATATCCGTGAAAGCCTCAAAAATAGTCAAAAGTATTGTTTAGTTAAATTTTTAGATAAAACAAAATCGTTCTTTCCGTATATATTTGTCATTAATAGTCAAACAAATTAATTATTGAAATAACTTTATGCGCAGAAGTAATGTAGACACGCGGTGTGGTAGATATCGCGAATAAATTATTGGTGAAAGTGCAAGCGGTGTGTGCCTCACCCGTGACTTGCGTGCCGATATGCACACATCCTTTTATGCAGCGCTTTGACCGACTTAACTAAAAATCCGTGGAGCATGATAAAATATTCAAGAAGAAACAATTAACAAGATTACGCAAAATTGACCGTTGGAACATCTCGATATTCTTATTGTAGATAGATATTATAAACTTGACTATCAGCCGCAATATATTACAAACAGAAATATTTGATTCTGTTAGAGGATACTTTAATAATCTTTTGAAAGAATAACTTCAAAAGAGAAAGAAATATACATCCGTTATTTATTATTCGTAATTTTATACTACATAGAAATATATTATTACTATTATTAATAATTATTATAATATATATTTCTCTCTTTCTCTTTTATTCAATCATTTTTTTATAAAAAAAATATTGAATAAAATATGTATATCATTTCACACTGTGATGAAATTTCAACAAATTTAATCAAGTCGTACAAATACTCTAATTGCATACTCGAATTTATATTCTGAATGGTCGGAACACCGCATACCGCGCATATGGTAACGTAAAGTACTAGTCGGCCTTAAAGTTCATTCGGCACATGTGCAAACGTAGGATCGAAATCGACAATTTCAGGACGTCTAAAATTAGATTGGGTACAACTAAGTTCTCACGCGTGTACCAAGCACAAGGTGATATGACTCACCTGGAGCGCTGGATTCGCGTGAGCCATTTATCGTTCCATTAAAGTTTGCGGAAATTCCTCGGTATCGATATAAAAGAAAGAAAAAAAAAGGAGCAATGAGCTTTCTCACAACCCGTTATACACTTACTCGGGAAAGAGAACAGGGGAAATAAAAAAAGCGAGAAGAATACACGTCTCGTTCGGACATTTTTCGGCTATAGATCTAAGAATAGACTGCATTTCTATGAGGTTGTCACTATCAGTCTAGAAAGAGTGAAGTAGTTTGAATCATATCACTCTTTCTTTAAAGTATCGAATTGAAAAGAGATACTAATATTCAATTTCCATCGGAAAATTACTTGGACAAATTCAAATTCAAGAAACATAAGACGTCTAAAAGATATCTTAAAGACATTTTTATGAAAACTGTCTAAAAAACGTCTAAAAGATGTCATTTGAATAAAATCAAGAAACGTACAGTTTGTCACTGTTAAATATTAAAAGATCAAATTTAGATTCTTTAAGTTTTGAATAACATTTTGTAATCTTTAACAAGTGTATTATTTTAATACAAAACATGTGGTTAAAAAAACAACTATATCTAATCAACTCTATATTTGAATTGCTACTTATTGTTAGTTTCAAAGTAAACAGCAGCTATATCAACGTATACACTTAGTAGATAGTAAACTAATTTGTAATTATTAAAAATAACTCAAATTAATTTAACATTATGAATTCAATATTGTACCTATTAGGTATGTCTATCTCTATACAATCATCATTGCCTCTTATAGCACTATACAATCATCATTGCCTCTTATAGCGGCATCGCAATTACAAAGTAAATTCAAGTGAGCACAAATATACAGAACTCTCTGATCTAGCCGTTGATGGAGCTGGGAATAACAGTTCTGCACGCGATCACCTTGGATTGGGGGAAGTTTGTGTTCCGGAAGACGATGAATTAGCTCCCATCGTTGCGTATTAACCGACTCCAGCGGCTCTCTACGGACCAGTTGACGTTTGGTCATTGAACGAACAGCATCGTCGTCGTTGCCGTCGACTTTTTTCTTTCATTGTCAAAGCAACGCCTTTCACGCTCGCTCCGAATCGTGATTTAACGTTGCGTCGCGGTACCGAGCTTTCGCGAGATCGAGAGTCGATGACTTTTTCTGGTTTAAAAACGGTTTGCCATCACGCTACAAAATTCACAGAGCGTCCTGTATAAATAGTTCTCTTTCGAATGTGAACACAAAGTCTCTTTGTGCATTACTTGCGTCACATTTCCTTGGTGGCGTTGTGATATTTCTTTCTTCTTCTCTTTGCAGATTTTATTAAATTTAATAAAAGAAACGACCTCCTTGTGATTTAGGATTTTTTCGAGCTTTTTCTCGCAGTTTTCTATAGAAAATACGAGTACTAATGAAATCGAAAGTGTACTTGTTGACGGCGTTAAACAACAATTGTTTTTTTTATCGTGAAGTGTCTTTGTTATTAAATCCGTTATAGACAATCTGTGATTCTAGCTGGGATTCGGGATGGAATTTTATTTTAATTTACAACTTTATATATAAAATTGTAAATAAAAGTAAAAAAAATTTACGTCATACTATTATAATTGTTTAATTATAATTATACAAGATGATTTTTAATTGAATATTTATATTTTACGGGAATAAATATACAGAATGTATAAAAGAAAAAAGAATTCTATACGAACGCGTAGGAGGATATGGTCGAGCTTTATATTTTATTTTACAATACTTGTTTTGAGTTAACTTGATATATTTATTAATATCGTCTTTATGTTACATTTATCGTATACATTGTTATGGAAATTCGGAGTTTCTTCTACATTTCTATTTTGTCTCGAATTTTATCGATCTCTTTAATGGCTCTATCGCCTCTATATCGTAGGTCTATTCTTTGTGGCTGAACTAGTGTGCACATAAAAAAACAGTTATATGTATATTTGAAGTTTGACGAAAGTGAGATAGAAAGTTTCAGTGCAATCCAGTGAGCGACAAAGAATAGGCCTTATTATTAGATAACGTAAATACAAATCAACCGCAGGATACTGATGATTAGTTGATATCCCGCGAAAAAAATGTGGCTGAAGGATGTAGACGACGTCTCGCCAACTGCGACAGTTTTTGTGAATTCGCGACGGTGCGTCCAAAATGAGTAAGTTAATCGTCCTTCACCTTATTCGTATAGACTTCTGAAAATTCGAAAAAATTATACACGAGGATAAAATCTGACTAACATAGAATTGAAAAAAAGGAAAGAGGTTGTCAAATGGTTGATACGAAGCCACGCAAAGCGGAACGCAACGTAGGAATTACCCAAATTATTAGATTGGAATAAAAGGTGGTAGCGTATGAGAACTTCAAAATTCAAACAATTGCAACTTTGTTCAAAGTGAACGAAATTTAAATTTAATGAAAGAGTTTCAAAGCTTAAAATCTCTAAAGATCGCGCCATTTCGAATTTCTGTGAATTTGCTAATTTTTTACATATATTGAAAGCTATGCTAGACAGAATGGGAATTTTCTTCTTACTTTGTGAAACTATCACGTGCTCGTGAAAGTTTAAAGTTTTTCCTACAAAATTTTTTTTTTATTTTCCTAAGATTTTTGTTATTGAATTATTGCAGATTAAATAAAAGAAACATTTTGACTTTGTTCATACCTTCATTAAAAATTATCGTACCGCAATTCCAAAAACATATTCTTAGATCATTACACACAAAATGATATAAGCTGGATAAAGCCACTGGGTCAATAAGTATCCAACATAAAAACGCCTTATTGATTTACAAAAGATGTAAAGATCACACAGATGTAAAGATACGGCATTCATTGGTATGCAGCCTTATGCTATGCTTATGTTGTGATGGCCCTAAAGTTGAAACTTTGCTTCATCGAATGGTATAATTGTAAAGTTTTTTAAAAACATATAGACATGATATAAATGAAGCGCTACGAACTTTTGTTCCAAACCAATATATTGTAGATTACTAATTATCTAAAATATAAAAAATTTTTTATTATGCACATGTCGCTCTTTTAGTTTCTTAATTAAACGTTCGTGTTGGATTCGTACTTTATGTTTGATTGCAATTAGTGCTGTAAAAAGATCGCTACGGAGTGCGTCTGCTGGCTCAACAATTCTGACATATTCGAAAGTTGAACCGAAAGCGAGAATCGACTTCAAAATGTATAATTTACAACACGAGTGCCTCGAGCGATGATAAGTAACGTATCTTTGTGGCGTTTCGATATAATTAATTCGATCGCACAGTGTATCGAGAACAATCGCTACATGTGCACGAGTTTGCACAAAGACGTTTTGAAAAAGATACATTTGATCTTATTCTAAATTTAATTTGACACAACACATTAAACGGAATTTACTAATTGTAAGTTAAATTATCGAGGATGATTAAAAAATATAACATTAAAAATTATAATATATATTAATATATATTAAATTAAAACTAAAAATTAAAACTATAAATTAATATATATTAAATTAAAACTAATAAATAATAAATTTTTTTGCGATTAAGGCCCGATTGCACCAACGTTATTTTGACTTTAAGTGAAGCTTAAAAATCTCTCTTTCTTTTTTTGAAGCCGATGGAGAGACAAAAAGGGAGAGTTTTAAGCCACGCTTAAAATTAAAGTAACGTTGGTGCAATCGGATCGATATGTTACATTTTAAAACATTACCAAAAATATAAAAATTCCATAGATTATTCCATTATTACGTCTGAATATCTGTATAAAATTTGAGCACAATTCTTTTATTAGTTTAAAAGTTATTTAATTTTTTTGTTAGTCTTGATTCGTATGTAAAATCGCGTTTTATAATATTTATTTGCAAATCTGATGAAGAAGTAACATTAAAAGTTAAATCAAATTTAAAACATGTATGATCAAACAATAATAAACATTCGTGCAAAAGGTTGGATCCACTTATTCGTTTAAAAGTTATTAACCTAAAAACTGCAGAAAAATATAGTTATTTTGCTGCATAAAATCATTATAAACCAAATTATCCGTTGTTTTGTTTTTTGCAGTTGATTTCAGATCATATTTACTAATATCATCACAATTTTCTAAGTGATATGGCTGATATTATCTTATTTCGACTGATTATTTGATTGATATTTTTAGCTGATATTGTATAGCCAAAATATATCCTTAAAGACTATATTTTTTGTTATTTATTATATTGTGAAAGTTATTGAATAGTAGAGTAGATATACTTATATGTCTTCTTTGGATATGTACAGCAATTAATTTAGGTTAATAATAAACACAATAAGAAAGGAACAGGAATGAGAGGGAAGAAAATATAATCTTTCGTTACTCAATTACTAACACTATATTTTTTGTTATTTATTATATTGTGAAAGTTATTGAATAGTAGAGTAGATATACTTATATGTCTTCTTTGGATATGTACAGCAATTAATTTAGGTTAATAATAAACACAATAAGAAAGGAACAGGAAAGAATGAGAGGGAAGAAAATATAATCTTTCGTTACTCAATTACTAACATTTCACTGGTATCGCGATTTGTTCGATACATCAAATCTAACTAATGCTGCAGCTTTTTTCGTGTTTAATATCGTAACAAAATGATTATTGCTTCGAAAAGCAGTGTACGATATGAGCGAGAAATTGATTTCGATATTATGAAATTGTCACAATTATCGATTCTCTATCAACAGGAAGATCTCGAAGAAAGCGAATTATTCATCGATATCGTCGCTAATAGGTCGCTAAATTTTCCTTATTCAATCAAATTGATCGCGTATTTCAAATTATAAATTCTAATTACCGTAAATTAACGATGTTTCTTAATCGATGAATTGCTCTTCGTAGGATCTTCGTCAATCGGAGCCTTCATCTGGAGAACATCAAGTTCTATGGCTTCGACATGGATTACACATTAGCAGGTAATTATTTCAATATATCCTTTTTTTTATTCTTGAAGGGAAGTCGAGATAAACGAAACTGTATTATATGAAACATTTCAGAATACAAATCGCCGCAGTATGAGCAACTAGGCTTCAATCTGCTCAAGGATCGTTTAGTATCTCTAGGATATCCGCAGGAAATCAAGGCCTTTGAATACGATCCTAGCTTTCCCGTTCGTGGATTATGGTTCGACACTTTACACGGAAATCTTTTAAAAGTAGACGCTTATGGGAACATTTTAGTCTGTGTCCATGGCTTTGAGTTCTTGAAACAGTAAGGAATAAAAATAACATTCATTTTTCTTGCACAGCAAATATTATCCTAATTTCTCTATTTGTACATGATCTATTTCATTTCAGCTCTCAGGTCTATGAGCTTTATCCAAATAAATTTCTACAGTTAGATGAGTCTAGAGTTTATGTGCTCAATACCTTGTTCAATCTACCGGAGACCTATTTGCTGGCATGTCTGATAGACTTTTTCACGAACTCACCGCAATATACCAGAGAAAGGACCGGAGTGAAAGAAGGTGAGCTCACCATGAGCTTCAAAAGCATATTTCAGGATGTCCGAAACGCGGTAGATTGGATACACCTTCACGGTGATCTTAAATCGAAGACTATCGAGAACTTAGACGAATACGTAAAGAAGGACGAGAGGTTGCCTATGTTCCTTACGAGAATCCGAGAGAGCGGAGCAAAACTGTTTTTATTAACTAACAGTGATTACGTTTTCACGGACAAAATTATGACTTATTTGTTCGATTTTCCACACGGTGCACGGGTACGTTTTCTCTTATTCACTGTCAACATTCTTAAAATTCATTATTTTAAATAAATTATCGAGCTATGTTTACTATGTAAAAGTTAATAATTTGAAAAATTCCTCAATATTTAGAAACTAACTGTAAATTTATATTATGTTACTAATAAAATTTTAATCTTTTATTCACATTTTTAACTTAGAATAGAATCTACTATATATTTATATGGAAAATTCTTTTTTTCAAAATTCTGTATTAAAAAAATAATCTCTCTCTCACTTGTTAAGTGCGAGAAATAATTATATTTATGAAATATACTCATGATGAAACGTATTCTTATAAAGTATTAGGTATAAATAGAATTTTTACATATTGCTTTCATTTCAGCCTGACGAACCACATAGAAATTGGAAAACCTATTTCGACACAATTGTGGTAGATGCCAGAAAGCCATTGTTCTTTGGAGAAGGGACAATCTTACGACAAGTGGATACGAGGACGGGTGCTTTAAAACTTGGTACACATAAAGGACCACTTCACACAGGTAATAAGAACATTAAGGCTCAGTTTCAGAACTCACGGTTAACTCTTAACCGAGGCTCAACTTATTTCTCATCTTTTTCCAATTGGAAAGAGATGAGAAACAAATTGAACCTCAATTAAGAATTAACCGTGAGTTGTTGTGTGGAACTGGGCCTAAGTAGTAAGTGATAGTTTAGTAAATTAAAAAAAAACTCTTTCTCTTGCTTAGTTATATACAAGTAAGATTTTTAATCATTGGCTTTGTTTAAAACAGGGGAAGTGTATTCAGGAGGCTCGTGCGACGTGTTTACAGAGTTAATTGGCGCAAAAGGAAAAGATGTGTTATACGTTGGTGACCATATATTTGGCGATATTTTAAAGAGCAAGAAGATAAGGGGATGGAGGACATTTTTAATAGTCCCAGAATTGGTTCAAGAGTTACACGTTTGGACCGATAAATGTCAATTGTTTGCCGAATTACAAAGTCTGGACGTTATGCTCGGGGCAATGTACAAGTGAGTAGTATGATCGCAAAATAATAATAAATACATTGTATAAAATACTTGAAACACGCTGTTATTAACGTCGCATCAATTACCTTGTTTAGAAATTTAGACAGTAGTACAAAGGAAAAGCCAGATATTTCTAAGTTACGTGCGTCTATAAGAGATGTCACGCACAAAATGGACTTAGCTTACGGCATGATGGGCTCCCTGTTTCGCAGTGGAAGCAGACAAACGTTTTTCAGTAGTCAAGTCGTGAGGTACGCCGATTTATACGCGGCGACCTTCTTAAATCTGATTTACTATCCTTTTTCGTATATGTTCAGAGCACCTGCTATGCTAGTAAGTTGTATGCTGTATTTGGAATATACGATTTATCCAAGTTGTGTCTTATTCGTGTGAGACAGTTATAGATTTTTCTTATCACACTTTCAGATGCCTCATGAAAGTACAGTGGCACATGAACAAAGATTTGTTATGGAAACGCCAATGATAAGCCGTTCGAGAACGTTTAAACTGGCAGATGAGGAAGAAGAACATAATCGGCCTTCTTCCGTAAGTATTTCTAAGAACGTCAAGGTTATGAGGGAGAGTTCCGTTTGCCTACAGCTTCGTTTGCACACAATTATATTGCAAATAGTTTACAACACGACAATATTGTACATAACGCATTACATATAGCACGTCTTACAAACGAAGGTGTAAGGTAATCGTTTTGTAGGCAAACGGAGACTTTTTGTAGGTAGGACTTTTGTAGGAAACGGGACTCTCTAGTTATTTATAGATCAAAATGGAAGTATGTCTCAATAATGTATTTTCTCTTTTTTTGTTTAGAAAAATTTATATGTAGATCATTTCAATAATCAAATTCCACATGCAAGACCAGAAACGCCACGTAATGTTACACATACACATGATGAAGATTGTAGTGATGAAGATAGTGATTCGCAGAAACAAGCTAATCAATTGAGAGTGTCTACAAGAAACGTAAATTGCAATTAAAGTTATATTTTATAATACTCAGTACTATTTTTTATCTTGTATAATTGAAAGTGACTGAAAAACAAAACGATTAATGTACAATATGTAGAATTTTGTTTTAAAGAATCATGTTGCATATGACGCGTTGCAACTATGCTAATAATTAATATTTAGTCCCAAAGTATATATATGGTAATTTATATTTTTTAAACGATGTCGATATAAAAGATGAAACTTGGCAATATTTGTATTGATCAATTGCTCAAAAGGGCATATTTAATATTATAGTTTTGTAGTTGGTATATTGTTATGTAATAATTAGCGCACAAATGTCCATATATTATGAAACATTTAGATATTAAATTACACATAACGTAATAGATTTTATTAGAATATTGTATATGTTGTATATTAACACTTTACATGATTATATATATATATAAAATATTAAGGCTAAGGAATATTATATTTGAATTTTGATAGTAGAAAACATCAACGACTTTAAACTTATTGTAAAATCGAATATCAGCCAGCACTTTTTATATACAATGTAAACTTATACCGAAAAAGTAATCGAAACGATAGAAGTTGAACGAGCAAAAAACTCTAGATGAATTGTGTAATTTAGGTTAGGTGTACAGAACAAATATAAAATATAATCTTATACAACCATTCTTCGAATTAATAATTACATAAGTACTCGATAGAAAATAATTTTAATTGATTAGATAAAAATAAAATAATTAACAGTAATTCTGATTCAAGACAGGAGATATTAACAAATAATTATTAGAAAATATTATTATTAGATAAATCTTTACACTGAAAAAAAATAAGACAATATTTGACTTAATGTATAACAATATTTGACTTATTGTATACAATCAAATTATAGGATGCATTGTAAATTGTCATTAAATACAATAGAAAAAAAAATCGAATACAAACGAATGTTGATCTATTAGTATGAAATTAACGGTACACACATACACAAAATAATAAAAAAATTAATTCCATAATTATATGTACAGTCTGTCAAGTAAGAGCGTGGTTGGTTTTATTCACAGCTGTAGAAGGTATGAATTTTATATATAATAAATCGATAAAGGAAACCTTTGTTCTTTATACACTATCAAGAAAGATTCAATTGTCATTAATTTTTTGTAAAAGAAACACAGCACCATGGATGCCAAACACGCTACGAGGCTGTGTTTCTTTGTACCCACCCGAAAGGTCCGAAAATGTCGCAATCAGCGGCTGCTAAATATATAAATAAAGTATTCGTACAGAAGTAGGTGCAGCGATATAATGTGGCAAAAAATGTCGATGATTTTCCAGGACGTGGCTTGATAGGCAAAGTGGACAAAAAAGACGATAAAAAAATAGTAAATCTGTTTTTGCGGAATCCTGGCTTAACACTGTGTCAAGAACAGGCAAAATTAAAACAAAAAGGTTTAGATATACGAAACTATCTGAACCCATCTCATCCATGCTCATGACGTAAAATGGCGCAACACAGTGAAGAAACCTCTGTTGACTGAAAAACATGACAAAGTGACTTGCTTGAGTGCATGAGAACATCGATCGAGATTTTAGCAACGTAATTTTCACTGACGAATGTTCTATATGGGCACGTTATACCCTCACGCAAACTTGGTCAACTTCCATTAACAAAATTGTCGAGCGAACCATTAAACATGGAATAAAAATGCATCTTTGGGCCTTGGGGGCTGCTCAAAACAAGGGTTCGGCACTTTGTATCTGTTTACTGACACCCTGAATGCCGAGAAAATGCTCGGAATCTACAAAAAGGCTTTGCTACCGTCTGCCAAACGTTCATTGACAAAAATTAAGACTGAATTCTACAGGAGGACAATGATCCCAAACACCGCAACAAGCTCTGTAACCGAGTGGAAGGAGCAATCAGACATGGTTACACTAGATTGGTCATCACAGTCGCTCGATGCAAATCCAATCGAAAATGTGTGGACATGGTACATTAAGCACAAGCTTCATGAAAAACGCACTTCCACTTTGAAGCAGCTATCTCACGAGATTTGTCAGATTTGGAAAGCCTTACCGTTAGAATACGCCGTCAATTTAGTCGAAAGCATGCCTCGAAGATACCAGGGAATTATTGACGCCAATGATGACTAGATGCATTATTAAAGTAATTGCATCTTTGCTTTGATCGAGTAAAATGAATATATATATGTATTTAAAAATTTTATTTAGTTCCACAACTCACGGTTAACTCTTAACCGAGGTTCAATTCGTTTCTCGTCTCTTTCCAATTCTAGAATTGAACAATGAATAAGTTGAACCTCGGTTAAGAGTCAACCGTGAGTTGTGGAACACTGGGCCTTCATACATTTTTTAATAAATTAACTCGATCACGCTCTTACTTGACAGACTGTAAATACTTTAAGATTTAAAAGATATCCCAGATAACAAAATGTCTACAGTCTTCTAGATTCTAGCAGACTGTCAGCAGGTTCGAGCAAAAAATGACGGCAGTCTGCCATCAACTGCGTCCGCATTAGGTTTGTGTTCTGTTAACATCGCCTGTCGATATAATGTGAAGGCAAATTGTTGGCAGAAACTGAGCAGATCCTGCCGACATTATCTGACGCTTACAGATTCTGTTACGTTTTTTCTAGCAATCTGTCAACAGTATTATGTATATACATCTAATTCTGTTGTTATTTTGTTGGCATAGGGTGCATTCCACTTAACGTCCACAACGCTCGCGAGCATCATTTTATCCTCGTTGTAATCGAATGTCAAACAAAGAAATGATATATATATGAGTTTTGCGGACATTATGTGGAACGCACCCATAGTGTGTGTAGCAGCATTTAAAAAATCTGCTTTCTACAGACTTAGCTATATCTGGGTATTCTGAAAAGTTTTTTGTAAACAGCAATATATAGTCTCTATATTCATACAGCTTATAGAATTTAATTATACTTCTTCGCAGAAAAATAATTTGTTACTGTACATTAACAGTAACATATATTGGATGCATTCAGTACTACAACCGCTCACTGAGCGCTCAATGAGCTCTTGCATCTAATTAGCATATTCCAATAGATCGAAAAATATAGACCAAACAGGTGCAAAAGCATACTAAGTGCTCAGTGAGCGATTGTAGTATTGAATGTACCTATTATCATAATTTATGTATCTGTACTAAGCGTCAGGAATGCCTTAATACTAAAATTTTACTCATTTTTAGCGTATTTATGTATATCTAGATTTGTTAATTTGTCCTGCCCCTTCCTAGTTCATAATATAATTGCTCATAATGTAGACTAAAAAAGGAAAATAAATATAAAATCAGAATTTTTGCAATGACAATTCTCGAAGAATTGTAACTTATATTACCTCTATATTTTGATAATAATTCATAAATATTTAAACAATAATGAATAAATAAATATTTAAGTTTTTTTTATTTTTTGTATTTCGAATCCATTAAATTCGAGGGATTTTAGAATCATAGTTCCGGAAATTTTGATTGACGTCATCTTTTATCCAATTATATACTTATTCTGATATTTTGTCAAATTTTAACAATTACATTTTTGTTGATAATTAAAAAAGGTATAGTTTATCACGGTTATTAAAAATGGGAGTGATTGTATCGATAACTTATCATCGTCTAATTATTTATTTAATTACCTGCAATAAAAAGTAAATAAATTTTCAAAAATTGATACTGTGTCAGAAGAATATAATTAAGAAATAAAAACTCTAAACAATACAATCCTAAACTGCAATTTTATTTATCCTTTTTTTCTTCTTCAGCACAGGCACCGACGAGATCCTATTAAAGACTCTCTGCGTTTATGGAAATTCGCGTACCTGTTAAAATTTAAGTGATTAAGCCCCGATTGCATCAACGTTATTTTTTGGCTTTAAACAAAGTTTAAAAATCTCTCTTTCTTTTTTTTAAAATCGATAGAGAGACAGAAAGGGAGAGTTTTAAGCCATGCTTAAAATTAAAGTAATGTTGGTGCAATCAGGCCTAAGAGTAATAAACTAGTAATACGGTACTGATATCATAATTTATTAGTTTTGTAGACATGTACATATATATGTTTAAAACTTATTAATAATACTCGATTTTTATTTAAAATTGTGATTTTAATAATATCATCCAAGTTTGACTATCAATAGAGATGATAACTGTAGAGAAAAAATTGGAATTTTTCGATAATTCTATAAGATATTATATCATTAAAAGTGCATACTTACTTATACAGCTTTTATATAATATAAAATCACGAATTTAATATCATCGGAATAATATTTTTTATAATATTAAGATAATTAAAGTATTAAGGTATTAAGGTTATAATATTAAGGTTTATTTTTTATATTTTATTGGAATATATTTTTTTAGAGGATCCAGCATCCCTTAATATATCATAAATTTTCTAATCATAAATTTTTTAAATTTATAATTATATCGGCTTGATAGTCACGAAAATTTACCTAGAGCCGAGGGTCTTTAATAGTATCTCGTCGGTGGCACAGGTAAAAAGTAAGTTAAGTCTAAACGCAACACGTGTACTTCCAATACATAAAATTTCATGCAATTTTACATTTATTCTTAGAAGTCTTACGCATTTTTTGCACGAATTAAACATTTCCCAATATCATATTATTTAAAGTTTATTAAAAAATTACATTTTATTTTGATTAAACCATGATAAATAAATTTCTCTTTTATTTCTTGCAAATTTCTTTTAAAGGCATGAATAATTTTGCATATCTCATTAAAAAATATCTTTTCCCATGTGAAATATTTTATTATAAAAATTATATTATTGATACTGTACATGTATAGTAGTATACTAATATCCTTATGAGTAATTCAGAGAATCCTAAAACGATAGAATTACCAACATTACAAGCTAAAGTTTTCTGAATCGGCTGTACAGATTGTAAAATCTTTTTAAACAATTAAAGTATGCATAAAAAAGATTAATCGGTCAATTTAACAAGAAAAAACGGAAACAATTTTTTTAATTACATTCAGTACCTGTAATTTAACTTTTTTTTCGATTTTTTCGTTAAATCGATCGTCTTGTATCTTTTTTATGCGTATTTGTATAAAAAGATTTTACGATCTATACAGTCAATTCGGAAAACTTCCTAATTTATAAAGTTGATACTTCTATCATCTTTAGGACCTCCTTAAATAAGAAATTAAACAAACTAAAGAAATGACACTATCTTTTCCAATATCTATTTACAAAATATTAAACAAAAATAAATTATGATTAAAACATTAATAGCGTTCACATAAATAAATCTGCCAAATATTCCTCAAATTCTTTTTCTCTTGTCTTTTCTACGTCTTCAGCTGGTTTTTCTTTCCAGATATTTGATTCATTCGTATCAGTATTCTCACTGCTTTGTATCTCAGCTAAGCTGGAATCTGTCTCTGCTTTATTATTTGATTCTGGATTATTGGAAATAGTAGGTACATCATTGCTACTTTCGGAATTTGTGTCCAAACGCTTCAAAGATTTCTTCCTTTTCACCTCTCGCTTTTGTGATCGATAATTAAGTTTTACAGAACATTCTGGGCAAAGTCCTACACATAAAAAAATTATTTTGTATGAAACAATTATATGTGTAGAATACAACTATGTTGGTTTTAACATACTTAATTTTACTAGCGCATTCTTCTTCTCGCCATGTTCTTCATAACCAAAATTAAGCTCCCAAGAACGCAAATCTTCCTTCTCTTTGCATGTTTTACTACCACACTCGAATTGTCCTTTGCCAACTATTACTTCTTTCTCGGTTCTCCATCTCAAAGCAATCTATGTATGTCATATAAATTAATAATATTAATTAACTTAATCAAAAAATACATTTTTATAATGAATTTAAATAATCAATATAGAGATATAAATAAGAATGTTTCATACCTTATTACACTTATAATAGGTAAGATCACATATGCAATATTCCTTGAACAATTTGTCATAATACTTCTTAGCTAATCTGCTACCCCATGTATCTGGGACATCTTTTTCTTGATCCCAGAGAAATTTGTGGTTCTCTCTGATGACATCGTAATCACTTTTGTCTCGGGACCTCGAAACGTCAAGTGCTGCTTGTTACAAAGTTTATCAAATTATAACTTTTATGTGCTACTAATTAATAATAAATCCGTTGCAAGGAAATGCTGTATACTATTCTTAAATATATAACAGCTCTCTTTAATTGTGCTCTATTTTCTATGTCAAGAAAACAAAATAAATATAATAAAAGTTCTTAGAATTTTCAATCAAATTGCATCCACTGGCTAGTATTAGCCAGTATATTCTACTAATTACACTAATGAGAAAAAAGTCATAACATATGGATTTAAACAATACTCAATATTTAATTAAACAAAAAAGGTTCAAATAAAAATGATTTAATATATCAATTAAATAAAGTAATGCAAATATATTGTGTAATATAAAAATTCGAAAAAGCTATAATTCAGGATGGAAGAGTACACATTTACAGACCTAATCATATCATATTTTTACATTATTAGGGCCAGTTTCACTAACGCCAGTTACTTTATCCGTTGATTAACTTCAAGTATTGCCAATTGTTAAACTGGAAACTCATCATCTCTAATATAATTTCGAAAGTGTGTATTTGTAAAAAATAGTCAAATATATTTACATTTCAATGTTTTATTTATTATCTCCACACAACACTTTTTTTTACTATTATTAACAAGAGTAAAAGAAAGACAGATTTTAAGTCTTACCGTTAGCTATTCTGGTGATGAAGCTAATTGATAGATAAGCTTAACTGGTGTTGGTGAAATTGGCCCTTAGTATAATTACAAAATAAGATAGTTAAATGTTGATTAAATATTTTTAGAAATATTTTTGATATATTGTATTGTTGGAGCAAACCAAAAAAATATAAACTGCAAAAAATTATAAAAAGTGGAGGCAATAAAAATGAGGATTCCCAATGTACAAATGACGAAAAAAAGAGCTTGTCATTGCCTGACAATAACAAAATTTTTATCACACTCGCAACTATAAAACAAAAAATTCAACATACGTGTCTCGCTTGAACGATGATACAGACTTCCCGTAAATTGTCAAGTAGTCATTTATGAGTTTCTTGTGCCTGTCGTAAGCTGATAAGTGTGCGTAAGCTGGAAACATCGTCAAATCTCTTCGCCTTCCATACAACGTCACGCGACATAAATCACGTAAACTACTTTTCAGCTGACGCAATTGGACGCCATGACTAAAGGTGCCTTTTCATGCTGACGCTCAACGCTCATTTTCAGCGTCAGGGTGATGTCCCATGCAGCGAATCGTGCGTACGGGCCATTCCACACAAACTTGCATAGCCGCATAAACATATGCATAAAGAAAATCATCCAATCGTAGTTTACGCTTGGCTTTATGACAGAAATGTGATTAGATAATTTTCTTTATGCATATGGTTATGTGGCTCTGCAAGTTTGTGTGGAATGGCCCTAAGCGGTTTTGCGTATCGCCAATCACAGAATAAAGGCCACAGCACAAACTTTTGCATAACGCATAACGCATAGTGCATAAGCGAATCAACTAATCAGAATCTTCCCTTTCCTCTCATTCCATGGAAAAGAAGAATTTTGATTGGTTGATTCTTTTATGCACTATGCATTATGCGTTATGCAAGAGTGTGTGCTGCGGCCTTAAGGGCCATTCCACACAAACTTGCAGAGCCGCATAACCATATGCATAAAGCAAATTATCCAATCACATTTCAGTCGTAAAGACAAACGTAAACTACGATTGGGTGATTTTCTTTATGCATATGTTTATGCGGCTATGCAAGTGTGTGGAATGGCCCTTAAGGTCACAACACAGACTTTTGCATAACGCATAATGCATAGTGCATAAGTGAATCAACTTATCAGAATCTTTCCTTTCCTCCCACTCCATAAAAAATATTTTGATTGGTTGATTCCCTTGTACACTATGCATTGTGCGTGAGTCTGTGCTGCAGCCATAAGCATTTAAAAAGTGCCTTCCAATGGGGTGATCCCGATTGACCACGTCTCGATTGGACACCACCAATCACAGCGACCGGTGCTTAGGAGCTTTGTAGTCTCAAGCGCTGTGAGTGGCTCGTGTCCAACTGGGTGCCACCCCTTCCAACAAGCAACTCAGTAAAACAGTGATCATCTCATCCTTGTTTAACATTGGCGAACAAGAATGTAATAATGCACCAAGTAACATCGTGTCATGTGTCACCTCTTGTTGGAAGGCATCCAAAGTTAGCGGAATAATACCGCCTAGTTCATACGCTTAGATACGGGGTGATCCCGATTGACCACGGCTCGATTGGACACCACCAATCACAGCGACTGGTGCTTAGGAGCTTTGTAGTCTCAAGCGCTGTGAGTGGCTCGTGTCCAACTGGGTGCCACCCCTTAGGTACGATTCGATTTTCCGTTGTATCACACCTGAACGCGCGAACTTTAGGCGGTATGATTCGATAACTTTATTAAAGCCTCAATATTTTGGTACTAGAATTTTCATTTCAAAATGATCTCAGGAATCTACCCTTAAGCATTGTTATATCTTTATCGAACTGTATATATCAATGTATAACGATATTCATGTATTGTTATATATTTCAACAATAATTATCTCATACGAATATTAGATATACAAATGATGTTTATCTCGGATCTTGTAAAAATAATAAAAATAATTGTGATATAAAGATTATAGTCTTTGATTAAACCACAATGCGGTTTGAATTAAACAAATATATATATACATCAAATATATCACATGTTTTGGATATTTCATTTCTCCTACATTCTCGATATAAATTATAATATGTTCAGTTATGAAAGTTTTATTATTATACTCTTGGTCTTTTCGTTTCTGTCAATGTAGAAATATCTACTTGGTCCATTCCCTCCTCTTGAGGTCCAGTACGTTTCCTCGCTTTCGGTGATGATTGTTTCAAACACTCCATATCGTTAAATACTACTTGTGCTCCGCCACCACTTGTTGGCAATATATCGCCCTGCTTGATAGAAAAAAAAAAGTAAAATATATTCATTAAGATTACATCAATATTTTCTATACATATAAAAAATATATATATTTTTTACATATATAAAATACAAATTACAAAACCTTATATAATTTTGTTTCAAGTTCTCCGTCCGTATCATGCTCTTGTGCGACAAGACAATATCTAGATGCGCCTTCCATAATCTCTTTTGGTGAAGTAAGTTGCGTTACGCTTCGCCTTCTTTGCATCAATGGTTGCAATATAGTTCCGACTGGTACAAGAGGTTGAGGTCTATGATCGATCCATGTGTCGGCACTTTGCGATCGTCTATATCTCGGGTTCGAAACGGGTATTCCGTCCTACATATAAGAAAATTGTTTTTTTTTCTCCAACTTTTATACACAAAAATTTTCGAGTTAATAAAGACATTTAAGAAGAAAAAGTAATTGTGCATAATGGGTAACCTTTCGTGATACTCTGGTATCTCTAATTGGACTGACTACTCTCGTTGTCGATTCTGGAGCTTGGTCTTTTGATGCTGTTGCAGAATTAATATCATTGATGTCGATTACAATTTGATGTACTCGTCGTAATTGTTCATCTTTTCTCTTCACTTGATTCTAAAAATAATAAGAATATTCAATTTTTAATATAAAAAATGTCAAAGGTTGAAAATATTATATGTATATAAAATCAGAGCAATTACTCTTATCTTTATAAGTATATAACATTTGTTAAATTTAACCTGAAGATGTTCATGCTGTTGACGCACTCTCATTTCGAATTCTCTGTTTAACTTATCCGTTTCGACTTGCATCTTTGTATTATATCTCTGCTTTATTCTTTGCTTATCTATCAAACGTTGATTTAATGCCAAGTCCCGATTTTTCAGCTGCATACACACGCACACATGAAAATGTACATACATATATACACACACACGATTATATTATGTATTATTTAAATTAATGTAGTATGCAAGCAAACACACGAATACGCGCGCGCAGTACTAATGAGTATTGGCCCACCTCTTGTTCCAAAATTTGAATCCTTTCATTAGCACTGTTTAATTTACGCAAAAGATCATCTATTTGCTTTTCTGATTTGCAGACATGTCCTTCGAATGCAGATATCTTTCTTTTTTGTTGTATATTTGCAGCTTTCAACGAAGCTGTTTCAATTTTTAAATTTACATTTTCTTGCTCTATACCCATTAATGTCCGTCTAAAATCATCTTCTATAAATAAAACGCATGTCTTATTATTATTGTTGTAGTCATTATTATTACGGTACATTATTTGACCAACAGCAAAATAATTTTGCTAAAACTGAATATATCTCACGTTTCTTTTGTAAATCCGCGCGAAGTATATTGCGCTTGTTGATACGCTGTTCCAAGTATTGTATTAAAGATTGTATCATTTGATCATTGTCCGAAGTAATGGTTTCCAATTGTGGAAATGATCCTCCCAAACTAAAATAATATTTAAACATTCGATTATATTATGCAGCAATTTATGAAAAAAATAAGCGAAAAGAGAGGGGAAAAGAATTTGAATTATAACTGTTCAGTCAACTGTTGCAATACCTGTATACTAAACCTAGATCAATGTTCAAATCAGCTGCTTCTGGTCGGCCTTCTTTTTCCAATTTGCTTCTTGCTTCCTTGAATATCTAAGAGAATAATAAAATTTGTATTAACACGCACGTTAAGTGTGCATATTCTAAAATTAGAAAATATTATATAAGCTAAAATTGTTACCTTATTCGCTTGCCTTCTGCCAGGAGTGAAACCGAGATCTAATTTTACAGTAGTAGGCCTTGTGATATGTACTTCTTGAGTCATTTCCGCGAATTTCATTACTTGCTACATATTAAACATTGAAAAAATTAATGTCAATTTTGTATTGCTTTTCAGATATATATTTAATAAATCTCACTATCACACGTACAATAGTTTCGTCATAATCATCCGCTCTTGGATTTACACAGACTATCATTCTGACCTGTCCTTCCCCATCAAAATAGTTTTTGAATAAATGTGTAAGCTTAGAATCCCGATAAGGAACTATTTTATTTGTACCCTGATTCTGATTCTCTCTCAAAATTTCCAAACATGATCGCAGAGTCATTAGAGAGTTATTAATATTTCCTATAAAATTGAATACTTGTTGTTCAAAAGCTTTCATAAACATAAATGCAGCAAATGAAATGTCTTACCTGCTTCTCGTAAACGTTGACCGGTATTTTTAGTGCGATTCGTTCGCTCGCTACCCGCTAAATCTACTAAAGATAATTGACTTACACACACAACTTGTTTAGCCTGCATTACCTGTTCGCCTTCACTATCCAAAGGTGCCTAAAATAAGTAGGAAAATAATTATGTGCAATTAATTAATAAACGATTAAAATGCAAGTGATTGTATTTTAAGATATTTCTGAAGTCTGAAGCTTCAGACACAATATGAGAATAGCGAAAGCGATAGAAATATTACAATTTGAACCTATCAGAAATATATATTCAGAAATGTGTATCTGATTGCTGATAGGTTGAAATTGTGTTATTTCTATCATTACTATTTCCTCACATTAGGTCTAGGTTTTGAAAGTGGCGATCATAAAGAGTTGTATGGCTGCTCTCTGTGCCAAAGATTCGGATTCAAATCCACCCAGAACATACATATCAAATTTTGTCATTGCCTCTCGGAAAGCAATAGCAAACCATCAGAAGTATCTTTGCTATGACAACCTCTTTTGATATGATCGTTTAAATCTAACATAAAAAACTGTAATGTCCATTTTCAATGTTGATTAACTTTAATCTTGTTTTAACTTACTCTTTATACTTTTCTAATTTTTAGAACTAGAAAAAGATAAAAACCAAGGTTAAAGTTAATCTACATTAATATCTTATATATCAGAGGATATATGCAGAAGAAGTCACTAAGTCTCTGACAAGATTGAGGAGAAAGAGAAGTTGTTCAAAAGGATGTTGTACCTGTACGAGTCTGATGGTGAAAACGCTATGTGATCTACTCGACTCTGCATTCAATGCTGTGTACTCAACGTGTCTTTTCCATTGTCCACGTTGAAATAGCTCAAAAGCTTCTTCTGCACTTTTTACTTCAATTTCCGTAACGGCGTGTACATACATATTTTTGTTACCATCTTCCCTTACTATTTTACTCTGCAATGTCCTATATTAAATAATAAAATAAATATGTGATTTTCTACACGCATAATAAAACTGCAAACATTTCCTCTTATAATATGTGTATATATACATATATATATATGTATATATACATATATATATGTATATATATATATATGTATATATATACACATACATATATACACTTACTTGGTTCTGACATAATCTTCATCCAATAAGTCATATACACTGTTGTTGTATATTTCAACATATGTGACAAATACAGCGTATGCATTATCTACCTCGACTGATACACTTTGAGATTCATTACGTTTGTGAGCTACCATTGGTTTACTATCTCCATCACTATGGCTATATTGAATATTATTTCATATGAAATAGCACTTAATATTACCTGCATATGTAATCTAGCTACATAAATAGAGACTCATCTATCTATATAAGAATTCTATCAAATAAAGACTTACTGTTTATCGAATCTTGCTCTTTGCAATAGAAACTGCCTTTCCAACATAGCATCAGTCTGACTTTGTATATCAAAACCATTTAGTTTATCCGGTTTAAAGACAAACTTTTTTGTTTGATAATTGGCAATAGTATTAAAAATAACATCCAAACATCGAGGCATGATACCAGCATCTTGTGGTTCTCCAGTCATCGTATATGTTTTCCCACTACCTGTTACACCATATGTAAATAAGAGACCATTTCTTCCATTAATAAGGTTTTCAACCAGAGGAAGAGCAACAGTTTCAAATATCTCTCTTTGTGTCACATCAGACTTAAATACATGACTGAATGTCGTTTTTATCTCCTTATTAGTGCGAAAGTTGGCTGCTGATCCTGGAGGCGTAATCACTACAGTCCTGTCAGATTCAACTGTCATACATGATACATCCGTTGAAGATTGCATTGGACGTAAACGACAATAAACCTGTACGGGATCTTTAGACATCATATTCGATCCCTTTGGCCGACTGATTGGCTTACGAGCTGAAGTTTTTAAACGTCTGAAACATTTGTGTGGAGGATATGTTTACTTTCGATTCACCTTGTGCCCAATTTCTTCACTTCTAGATAAGTTGCGAATAACATTATCCAGGAAATACCTCCATTGTATTCTGAGAGATATCTCTTGGATAAAGTTATCTACAGATGAAGAAATTGGGCATTAGTCTCTTAAAAATCGCAAGTGTATATTTAAACATTCAAGAGTCAACACTTATTGAACTTGGATACAGAATTATATTAATTTTACAATACTTACGCGGGCTTCATTATATAAGTCAGTTTAATTTTTAATGTCTGTTAAGAAAGTCGTAATTTTAACGATTCCTCACTCTGTAATAAATCGTGCCAAATTATGACACTCGTGTAGAAGTTCGTTACGATCTTTCGAGCATTTTCGAATTGAATAGACGCTATTACTATGCAGAGTTGCCAAGTTGGGGGATTTTCCCCTAAATTTGGGGAATTTCGTCAACAATAAAGGAGCCGACAACCAGGGCATGGTGGAAATATATAAGGTGAAGCAATAGATGCGCAGTAAGAAAGTGCATATTCGGACATATTTGATTGGCTATTCCAGTATAACCTGCGCAATTATAGGTAGGAAAGTGCATATTCGGACATATTTGATTGGCTATTTCCAGTATTGCCACCGCCTATTATGAGTATTGTTACACCTTATATATTTCCACCATAAACCAGGGTATAGCCTTGTATCCACGATGCTAGAAATCGGTCCGAGATCTCGGACAGAGAAAAAATTAACAAATTACATTTGAACAATTTGATCACATGACCATTGCGATTGGTCAATTCTTTCTTCATCCGAGGTCTCGGACCGATTTCTAGCATCATGGACACAAGGCTTAACAATCATGAAATTTTTTTCCTAGGATGAAAAGCGAAAAGTGAAAAATTTCTCCATTAACTTCAATTACTACGTTTACACGGCACGCTTTACGCAGAAGTTATAACATCGATGCTATGAAACTGGCCAATCACAGTCGTTCCATTCTTCAGAGGAACAGCTATGATTGGCCAGTTTCATAATATCGATGTTATAACTTCGGCGTAAAGCGTGCTGTGTAAACGTAGTAAATGATT
>NW_017295861.1:2824367-2824575 GCF_001594075.2 Trachymyrmex cornetzi | reverse complement strand
ATGAGCTTGTGCTTGTGTGTGTGCTACCGGTTGCGCCAGGCGGCCGACCGATGGCGCTAGTCTCGATGTCGTAAACCGTAACAAAATTGGCATCTCTGATCAAAGGTGTCGACTGAGAGTTACGCTATTGTATATTGAAGAATAATCGACTGTGATTGGTCAATTTCTTACTCTTACTTCTTACTCCGTGTATTGTAAACAGGCCTTG
>NW_017295861.1:2818400-2824078 GCF_001594075.2 Trachymyrmex cornetzi | reverse complement strand
ATCAACGCGTACCCGAATATGACGTAGGCAAGGACATGCGCAAGCTGAACGAGTTTTAGACAATTGATGAGCATACCCTTGTATTTTTATCATGGTATATACTGTGGATGGGCCTCGCACCATCGGTCGGGGGCGTCGGGGCCATTCTTTTGCAAAGATCTCATCTGAGTTGACCATAACTATCAAAATTCAAAATTGATTCCGTGGGTTCCATTTATGCTGTTTATGATCTGTGTAGAGGGTTAACTTGTGCGATTTAACGTCTTCTCGAGGAAAATTTTACTCGAGATTAACATTTGCACCGCGATAATTTTGAAGTAATATATCGAAACCAAAATGAGTACTTGTCAAATAATATCATGTAGAAATAATTATCGAACAAAAGAATCCAAAATTATACATTTTCATCGCTTTCCAAGAAGAAATGCGTTAATATTACAATGGGAGAAAGCTTGTGGGAGAAAACATATCAATATTAAAAATGGTATATATGAAATTAATACATCTTTATTTATGTATATCATCACAGGCTACATTCAGCAGAAAAGGCAACTTTGCAATTATCGTATTCTTTAATATGATTCGTCTTGCTCTGAAGTTCCTGACTGGATTTAAAAGTATAAACCAGTCATATTCAAGACTTTTACAACAGCTGCAAAGCTGTTTTTCTGCCGAATGCAGCCATGGATTCATACAGTAAAATAACACATTCTATACATGTAGGACGCGTCTGTTCCATCCATTTTGATTCAGCAGCATACAAAGTGTATGATTTACACAATCAACCAAAAAAAAGAAGATTAAAATCTGATGCAGTACCTACGCTGTATTTAGGATCATCAAATGGCGAAGGTATGCAAGTATAAGCTTCTTTGGTAATTAAGATAGTGTATTATATTATTATATTTTTTATTAGCTACTCTAGGTGCGTTCGGAGAGACTCAGCTGGCATTACACTATAGGTGCGTTTGGAGAGACGCTATTTGTGGCATTCTATCCTTGTTTTACGTCTAATTAACAATGAAGATAGAATAACAGAAATAGCGCTAATAGTGTCTCCCTGAACGTACCATATATGCGGATAAATTTTATTCTCGCTATTAGCGCTATTGTGTCATTCTATCCTTGTTTTATGTCTAATAAACAATGAAGATAGAATAACAGAAATAGCTCTAATAGTGTCTCCCTGAACGTACCACATGTTGCATATATTATACAATATATTTATAATTTATTCATTATCTTGATGAATCCACAATAGTACCAGATACTGCAATGAATACAACACTGAATAAAGAGGAGTTGGAAGTGATGAATACAACACTGTTTGATGAGCAGATGGACGTGATGAATACAACACTGTTTGATGAGCAGATGGACGTGATGAATACAACACTGTTTGATGAGCAGATGGACGTGAATACAACACTGTTTGATGAGCAGATGAAAGCTTCGACTTCAAGACACTTATTAAATTTGAGTAAGCAAATTATGGCACGTCGTAATCATACTAACTTCCATAAAAGTAGTTATGTTCAGCAGAGAAAATTGATCAGTGTGTGAGTGCTCAATGATTCTTTAATATGATTGGTTTTTGCCTTTATTTCTTTGTTGGCTCTTTTTTAAGAGTGATATTCATAATTCGTTCTTATTTTAAGACTATTTTAAATAATATCTTAGGACTTCTTTTATCAACTCTGATTAACACTAATTGATGTTTAACTCAATCGTCACGATTGCTAGTGTGAGAACTGAATAGTTTGTCTTGGAAGAGGAAAAAAAAGAAGACGTTCGGATAGAATAAACTGTTGTGACATTTCTGCGAGTTGATCATCAATTAATTTAACGAGAAGTTGGTAAAAGAGGCCCTAATACTACTGCAGCTCTCTGATTGGCTTATAACATCTTAAGACTGTACTTAAGATAGTTTTAAATATCAGAATCGGCTATGAATACTAGCATAAAGGTGTAGGAGCCCATTATAACGAAGACAATGCACTTTTCACTGAAACCGTTATACACTAGCATAGTATAAGTAAGAACAGTAGGTTCACTCAGTCAAAACTGATATTAAAGCCTATTGCACACAGAATATGTTAACGCGTTACGCGCGGCAAAAAACGATATGATACCTAATTATAATCTGATCTGGAAAAGTCTAATTGATCTTTAAGGATGAACAGTCAAACTTTGATTATTCGTCTTTGTCTTACTCGTGTAATAGCATGGAAGAGAATCACAAAATTATAGATTTTATCTTATGAGGTTTGGTACATATAGATTTTCGGCACTGACAGTGAATATCAGAATGCAGGCCAAGTGAGCCTGGTAGGATCTGGTATAAGTGAAGAACGATGATATTACTAATCATTTTTATTGTACTGAGGATAAAAATATTATGTCCTGATAAGCATACATGTTCTAAATAGAGACATAAAACATCTTAAAAATATCTTACAAGCTTTTTACAATAAGCTATTATCTAAATTTAGTCTTAAGTCATAAGAAATTGATCAATAACCCGTACACACTGCAATAGTAATCATAAGACAAACCGTAAGTTAGCCAGTTAGAGCTGAAAGTTTTTGAAAATTTTTTATTATGACGCACTTATTGGAGTGAGTACAAACTATAGTAGTATAATGAAACATGTTGGAGCACACGACGCGAACAAATCTTATGAGTTGTTCTATTTGTTCATAACACTCAAACGCTCATGAGCATCATTTTATCCGTATTATTTATCAAATGTTAACGATAAAATGTACGCAAGCAAGTTACGAACTCATGCATCTAATTGTCACCACATTACATTATCCTGTTAAAAAAAAACTGATAGAAAACGATAATAAACAATCTGTCAAAAATCTTATCGTTTCGTATTATAATCCAGTATTTAACTTTTTATATTCTGAAAGAAATGTTATCGTTTCCTATCATTTTCTGCTGAACGAGGATTCAATCCTTGGAATTCGGTAGAAATTTTGTAATAACTTATTATTTTTTGACATTTAGAATGATCGTGAATTATTGTTATGGAATATTTTGTGAAAACTTTATCGTAATCAATTCAGCTAAAGAAATGTGGAAGTTTGTTATATATCGTACAAGTTTAAAAAATCTATAATTCATCATGAAAATCCATAATCATGCATCGACGGTAGATGATTCAAAATATCTTATCGTAAAATTATAACAAAATTTTCGTAATCATTAATAAAGTCGCAACCATGAAAGTAAATGCTTTCCATTATATTATTATGGTTGAAAATTTATTGTTATTTATCATACATGAAAAAAAAAACGATAAAGAATTAATTGTAGAGTTCTATATAATCTTCTTTTATTCATTTACGATTCGTAACTACGATTAAAAACGATTAACCATTTGTTATAGTCTTTGATCGATATTTTAACAGGGTAGAATAGTTAAGCAAATACGTCTCTACATGTTAATAGTGTTATTAGAGATTACGTTAATTTTATTCGTCATATCCAACTTTTTATAACTTTACGCTATTAATTCGTAGACACACCAGAATCTTCTATGTCTGGAGAATTACCGGAAAACTTCCTGGACAAATCCAACAATCCGCCGGTGGAAATTAGCAAAAAAGGATTCGTCGAATTTAGATTACAGAACAATATTTTAAAGAAGCAGCATGTTAACGACAACAACAGAAAGGAGTACGAAATCAGAAAAAGTGAGATGGAAAGGAAACGACAAAACGAAGAAGAGAAAGACAAAACTAGCGAGCACCTTTTTTATGAAGAGGATCAGGATGCAGATAGCGAGAGTGAACAAAAAATGAATACTAAAGACAGGTTCAAACTTGAGTCGGGAAAGAAAATTTATGAATGCAATCAGTGCGGTCGTATATTTTTCCTGCAGCAAATGCTAGTGTTGCACATTCAGCACTTCCATCTCAATCGCCGATACGAGTACGATAACAACTGCAAGAAACGCTTTTCCAGCAAATCGAATTTGCTGAAGCATAAAACCATACATTTAGACAAGATGCTATTCTCGTGCTCAGTGTGCCAGATTAAGTTCAGACTGTTGGAGCAGCTGCAATGTCATAAGAAAATCCACATGAACGAGATGCATTATGCCTGTCAGCATTGCAGTCGCAGATTTGTCACTGTTGAAGAATGCAAGAAGCACGAAGATTCAGAGCATAAGAAAGTGAAGCCGTTCCAATGCAACATCTGTGGTAATTGCTTTGTAGCCAAACAAGGCTTGCAACGGCACATAGCACAGAAACATGAAGAACTGTTCACGTGCAACTACTGTACAGAGGCCTTCCACACAAAGACATTGCTAAACCAGCATTTGTTTGACACTCACATTGATGATCGATTCCATACGTGTAAAATTTGCCTGAAGACGTTCCTCCGATTGCATCATTTGACCGAACATATAAAAGTTAATCATAGTGGATTGAAGAAGATTGAGAACTACAGTGATGCGCAATCTGAGAGCCAACAATTAACTGTCTGCAGCCCTCCCCCAACTCATAGCCCAAAATACAAAATTATATTTTCTATTTCATATAGAATACCAACATAATAGTATAAGAAAGTTTTTTTTAAAAAAATTTTCTAATGTGAATATTCATTTTCAAAAGTGATTTTTTTAGGAATTAAATTTATAAAAATAGTTACGGAGCTAAGGTTTTATTTATAAATTTTTTGTATATTCATATTTTTGAAGTAACACCTTAAATTTTCGCCTTAAAGCTTTTTATTGTAAATTGTACAAGATATAGATAGTCGCACAGTATGTCGTAAAAAAATCACAATTTGTCAGGATTTCAAGAAATTGTATTGTAAAATCGTGTGTGCGCGTACATGCGTGCACTTTATATTTTATAAATAAATGATGTTAAAAATGTTTGATTTTTGGGCTTCCTATGGAACCTTAGTTAATCACAAAAAGATGTTTGGGACTAATATAAAATAATAAAAATAGTTTCGTATTTTAGAAATGCGGAGAAAGTAGATTCTTCCTATGTATCTCCTCTTTTGTAAGTTGAATTTTGGTATATTAATGTTAGAACTTATTATGAATTGAATATATTGCGAAGTTACTTTGCCAATTACGGGCCTCTTGATTTGGGATCCGAGATGGTCTCTGTCACAATCTCTGCATTAGCCCGGATCTTCATACGGGCAACAGCGCTTTGACACCGAGAGCTAATTGGTGAAAAGCCAATTGTCAGCGCTTTGACACCGAACGCTAATTGGTGAAAAACGGGTGATGAGGGTAAATTTTACCCCCACAACCGGCGTATTCGATTTACTGACTCGACCCGACTCCAAATCAACAGTCTATTCTTTTTAACTGCATTTCTTGTACAATTTAGCAATTTATCTCTTCTTTTGCAGCTAAACAGAACAGACCATTGACTCGGAGTCGGGTCGAATCAATAAATCAAATAAGCTATTAGTTTGCAATGGTCGCGTCCATGATGTAAAGGCCCGTCTACAATACACGGAATAAGAAGTAAGAGTAAGAAATTGACCAATCACAGTCGATTATTCTTCTCACATTCGACTGTGATTGGTCAATTTCTTACTCTTACTTCTTACTCCGTGTATTGTAGACGGGCCTTAAGAATAAAAGGTGTTTCATTGCGCATGTAGGCGGAGCCGAAAATAGAGCAGCCAGTCAAAAT
>NW_017295861.1:2817230-2818110 GCF_001594075.2 Trachymyrmex cornetzi | reverse complement strand
ATTCCATGTTTAAACTTTGTTGAATTTAAATCCGGTTAATTATTTCGGTCAAGTACATGGTCCAAAAAAGAATGATTAATTGTAATTAATACAATGACTCACAAACCTTTTTATTTGCACTTCAAAACTCTTCATACGAAATACAAACGATTTAAAATAATAATTTTACAACCGGAGGTTTTGTCCGGTCAAGTACATATATACGAATGCGCGGCAAGCGTTTCCGTGTTTAGAGTGCAGAAGCCATTAGAAGAGTTTGTCAACACTCGAGAGGACCTCGAGCTACAGTTTAACGCCGAATCCGAATGACGAACGCGAAAAATCGCGTATATATGGATTATGGGACGCAGATGGGGTCGAACCCGGATCCATAAATCACAAGTCGATCGCACTGAGCCACTCGGCGACCCGCATAGAGTCCTTCTCTCTTATCCAACTTTCCATTAGAAGAATTTCGACAAAATCATAAGGATTCCTCGAAATAATAGTTATCCATTAAATATTGATTTTCGGTACCATCAAAAGAAGGTTACATATAAAAAACTCTACCAGTTAAATTGTAAAATAGACAGTAATAGCAACAAGAACATAAATGTTAATGAAACCAAGAGATCGACGAAGGTTTTTATGATACCGTTTATACCTTACATTTCGGAAAAAATTAAACATCTTTCATCAAGATTCCGTTTTTCGAAATTCCGACTGTCATGGGACAGCACCTTGTAGGTGCCTTTTCATGCTGACGCTCGACGCTCATTTTTGACGTCAAAATAAGTCACGTGATAGAAATTGACAAATATTAAGCGTCAATTTTGATCACATGATCTATTTTAACGCTGATAATGAGCGTTGAGCGTCAGCATGAAAAGGCATCTTAGGT
>NW_017295861.1:2805917-2817016 GCF_001594075.2 Trachymyrmex cornetzi | reverse complement strand
AAGTAATGTCTTAAGTCGCTAATGCGGCCCTCTGATTGGTTCATGACATCGTAAGACTGTACTTAAGGCTGCGGTCCAAACTTAGGCTGCGTCAAATGAACCGCAGCCTAAGACGGTCTTAAATATAAGATCTGACTATGAATACCGGCCTCTGACTGGTTCGTGACTTCTTAAGACCGTACTTAAAACGGTCTTGAATATAAGATCTGACTATGAATACCGGCCTTAATGGCAAATTCGATTGGAAGAACTAGTACGCACTGGTACATATTAAAGCCGTTGTACACTGATTTAATTTGAATATAAAAATGGAATGCAAATATTTCGAATTATGAAATACATATTTTACCTAATAGTACAATAAAATGTATTGAGTATTTCACGATTTAATCGATTTCTATGTTTATTTATAAACATATCTTTACATTATTTTATATACAACGGCTTTAATGTGCACCACGGTGCGCGCTGAGTGCATCCAATCGAATTCGCTATAACTTTGACGTTTGCGTAATCAACATTCAAGCGACATTTTCCTCATTTTTCCTGTTCACATGACAGATGTTAAAATAACCAGAGATTTATGGGTTTATCAAGTTTATCTGTTTATCTTTCAAACGAGATGGGACAGATCAGATTTTGTATGGAAACGCATGCGCGATATATGTTAAGTGTTTCTAAACAATCGGCAAGATAACAAGTGACACTCTTATCGCATACTAATTAAAAATATCGTTTCCGAGTGCAGAGATCAATTTTTAAAGAGAGGACAAGATTAAAGAATATATAATATTTTTCTGATTATAAAATATATATATATGATTTTGTCAAAAATATGATTTTAATATTCACGAGTTGCCAGATAATTGTAAGATACGAATAAAGATAGCAAATATTATAACTACAAAAGCACTTTGCAAAAATGTCTGAGCTTTGAAATCATTTATGTAGATGTAAATGATTGTTACGTTAACATTTGCCAATCAGTATTGATTATTGAATATGACGTGGTAAGTTTAATTCTCAAAATGTTCAATATTATTTATGATACTTTCTAATGTTTTGAATTGCGAATTTACATAAGATATCTATATTGTATATATATACGAGCAGGAATCCTTTAAAGAAGAACTACTTGACCCAGAGACCGACTTCTGCGCCGCCACTTTTGTCTTATGCAGAAGATAAAGAATTGGACGTTGTTGTTCAAAAACTCATCTAGTATGTACATTTGATAGAAATTGTTATATGTCTATAATAATTATATTTGTACAGTGCAAGTTTTCTTCTTTTGTTATAATTTATAAATATACATAGCATATTTTTATTAAGTGCTGATTTTATGAACTAGATTTTGCATTATAGTTGTTTACTTAAAAAAATATTTAAAAAGGTATTACAATATATTCTCTTTTTAAGTGTGGAAAGCGCAATAAGAAAATTAACCAAGGAAATGAAGAAATACATAGGCGCTCTTACAAATCTAGACAGGGCTGATCAACGATTAAGTACAAATCTGATCAATTGTGGACTGGCACAGAATAACGATGAATGTAGGAGAATAGTGGAAGAATATTATTCTGTTGCTACTCAAGTAAGTTAATGCTTCGTAAATGTGACATTAACGTTCTCCTTCAAGATATTGGTTGTGTTCAGCAGAATGTCTATTTTGTAACGGTTGGAAGTTTTCTTCATTGATAGGATTATTCCTATAGTGTTTACTACCTGGAATTTTTATCCTTAAAAATCAGAGATTCTCATTGAATGTTATCAAGCATAGGAAAATTTTTGACATTTTAAATTGTACTTTTAAATTTAAATTCTATCTTTTTCTGAAAACATTATTTCTTTGATTGTTTTTTTCTTAATATTGCAAATTTTGATAATCGATTAATAATAAGAATAGTTTACACGTACATGTATTCGTATATTCTTATGTATGTTTCGCAAGTTTTTATTTAAAAAATTAGAGTAACAATGTAAGACACTATACTTAGTGCAAAAATATTTTATACTATTTGACACTATATTGTAGTAAACCTTCCTCATATTATCCTATAAGTTTTGTGGTTTCATTTTAGAAAATGGTAGTCTCGTGGAATCTCTCTTATAATAATTTTTAATATATAATTCGAATTGTTTACAGTCCAAGTTATTTCAAAGTTGCATTAAAAACTTTTAATCTTACTTGGAAAAATCTATGAATTTTTGAGGAATTCTTTACGAGATTTCAATAAATGTTCTGCTTTAGATAAAATTAGATCAACACGAAGAAAACTTTCAAGAGTTGCAAAAAATAAACATTCTACTGAAGGCATAATATTATAATTAACGCTGCATTTCGTTATTAGGTAGGAAAGAACGTTCAAGAAGTCAGCAGTTTATGCCATAAAACGTTTATAGAACCCCTGAAAAAATTCAGAAATGAATTTATTACCATCGCTGCGGCAATAGCAAAGCGTGAGGATCTAGTAACCACGTGGAAATATGTGTACAATCGTGTAAAAAAGTTGCAAGAGAAGAAAGACAAAACTGCGAATCACATCGCGAAGCTAGAGAGAGAACGACGAGCAGAGGAGGCGGCCGCTAAAGAATTGAAAACTATACACGCTCAATTACTCACGGAATTACCAACGTTTCTTGGAAAAAGATTGGAGTACATCAATCCGAGTATTCACGCTGTGATTATGATACAATTAAATTATTATGGACATGCGACGCAGTTGTATACACAATTGATGCCTATTAAGTATTCTTCTGAATTCACATCAAGCACAATAGTACCTGAGGAGGAACATCAGCGAATTATAAATACTGAATTAAATAGATTGCGAGCGCTAACTATAGTAAAGGATCAGTGAACAAGTACAACACATTCCTCTAAAAATTTCTGAAACAATGTAATATATATATATTTTTTATACAATTATTTTTAAATAAGAATGTGTATTCGTTTTTAGTACGGAATAATCAAGCGAACAAATAAAAATGTTTATTTTTATGGAATGATTAAATAGCCAAGTAAATATACTAAATATATTTATTACTTGGCAGTATATACATCGTGAGATCTTTTGCAAAAATGTGCCGCTTTAAGATGGAACCATTCCTTGCTTTCTTTTTATTTCTGCACCCATTCGCCGATTATGATTGCCATGTGTAGCCTTGTGTACACTTTTTCTCCTGTTGACCGGTCCGTTTTTGTCTTGCTTATCACCTTTGGATTTACCTTAAAAAAAATTGTACTCCATAATCTGAACTATTTGGGATACTTCTCAATAGTACGCTATTGAATCGCTAAATATATAAGAATTTTTCGATTTGGCATATTTAAGAAACAATCAAATCAAACCAGAGAAAAATAAGATTGTGAATATTTGCTAAGAATCTAATTAAATATAATAATTACTATATACAATTAATTACTGTACAATTAATATTATATATTTCAGAAATGCTATATTCCGAAATGTAATAAATCAATATTTCATTAAACATATGTACATATAAATGATATATTTATAAGTTAAAACAACAATTTTATATATTTGCCGAATTAAAATAGAATGGCTCATTTTGTATCTGTCATTACGTGTTTTTTAATAACTTAATTAGACTACAAATGATTTGCAATTTACCGTTTACATTGTATGCATTCTTGCCTTCTCTTGATTGTTTTCGCTGTTCGGCTTTAGCACGTAATTCCGCTGGATCTTGTACAAAATGATTACTATTTTGTACAGGTTTCTCGTCTTCTATCTCTGTATCATCCTCGGAGCTAGCATTATTTTTATCGAATGTCTGAAATACCTATATGAAACAAATGTATTGTAGAAAAAATCAAATTCACGCACCATTACATACATTATAAAGATAAAGAACACTTGAACTAACCCTTGGAGTAGCGAAAGACCTTGCATCTATTTCTGCAGAATCGTCCTGTGCACTACCACGAATGTCATGACTGTCATACGTGTCATCATATTCATCATCGTATTCATCGGTAACAATGCTATATTTTTCATAGATATTCCTCGCTTCCCTAATTGCAGATTTGTCATTCAACATTTCATTTGCGTTTCTGTACTTATCTTTCCTAAGAAAAAGATGTATTTAATTTTAACAAAATCAATGTGTGCAAATTTTATATCACTACAATAACTTACTTTTTCCTTACGCCTGACACGTCTGTAAATTTCTCTGTCGCGACTTCAAATTCAGCGTTGTAGGAAACATTCAACTCTTGAAAATCGTTGACCAGATTTGCAGTAGCCAGGTCCATAGCAATCGATGTTTCCTAAAAGCATATATAATACAGATTAATTCGCGCTATTTTAACTTATCATAACAAAGAGATTATTTTATTACTTACCATTGGATCAGGTGGTATATATGGTATTGTCCTATCTAATTCTTCCAAATCATGTGGTAACTTGTTTTCCAGAACTGCAGTTACCACAGATTCAATACTATACTTATAATGCTCTAAACATAGCTGAAAGTTTTAGATTGCACAAATTTATAAAAACGCTACTCAATATTTTCTATTTGAATTTAGTACTAGTAATTGATGCTTTACTTTTCATCCATTATTTCTAATTACAAATTAATTAAACTAAATATATAGCAAGTCTTACCTGTATAAAACCTTCACCACAGTCGCACAAAATTTCTTTTACCTCCGAAATAAGAGACATTAAGTTGTCGGGATATTTTGAATCAGAATCTATCTTATCATTCATGCAATTCACATCATTGGAACGTTCTTTTCGTTGATTATTTTGAATACCGCTAGATCCAGCAACAGCTATCTATAATGTAATGGATAATATAAAATTTTTTAATAAATCTATACAATATACCTATATATATATATATAGATAATATTTGCAAGATTATTACTTACATTTGTATTATTGAGTGATGCATTAGCTAACATCTTGGTATCACCAATCGATGCATGCAATAACTGTAATATATATTTGCTTTTTATCGTATCACTGATTATTAGATATGTAAAGAAAACTAAGATTTAAAACTGTGTATGCCGATGTATAATAATATAATATTGTAATCTCTATAAAAAAGGATACATTTCAGGATAAAGTTTAGCCATAATTTGAAGATCGGCATCAACTGGGTAAAACTGATGATAATCTATAATGAACTCTTTTTCAGAGATAGCATTTATTAGTGAATCCAAATATTTATCTACGCAATTTCTTATCTCATTTTCTGTTATTGTGTTTCTGTAGATGTAACGTTAGTAAGTAAGTCGAATATTTTAATTAGGATATATCCATATAATTGTTTTTATCATAAAATGGTTTTTTCGCATACTTACATTTTTTCTTGAATTTGTAATATGGATTCATAGATAATAATTCGATAAAGGTTTAACATTTCAACTCTGGTTACATCGAGACGATGCTTCAATTCGATGTACTTCGGCATATTTTCCTCGCTATATGCTAATTCGTCTAACTTTTTATACATCTCAGGTATAGTACTCCCATATATTGAAACTATCCTAGCAAACAGAAACAATATAGTGGCACCAAAATAAAAATATATTGTGCATTCGAGCAAAGTATATACGTTCACAAATAAGAGAATTTCAATTTAATAAAAATCGTCGAATATTAAAAAAACTGGTTTAATAAAAACGTGAATATATTGCTAAAAATAATGTATTAATTAGATGAGATATTAGTAATAAAATAAAGTCTTTTATTCACTTGTTTATGAAGTCATCTTTATGAAATATGGCAGTTACTGGAGGATAGACTCTTAACAATATGGTAAGAGTTGATGATATATCTAGAACATACAGTATTAAATCCTCTAAATTATATAATGTCATCTCAATGGGGCCTCCTCTTTCTGAAAGCGCCACTGCTTCAGTAGCATTACTTGGCCAATTTTCAAATCTTCGTTCAACATTTTCGAGAGCCTATGATAGTAAAGATGATTAACTGATTAATTCAATTGAAACAAAAATTATAGATTCACAATTTTTTAAATAGGTTTCTATTTTTGATCAACAATAATGTTAATTATATTTTTAAGAAAATTTAACTTAGAGAATTAATTATATCAATTCATATTTGTGACTAACATAAATAGAATCAGTAATTGAAATGTAAGATATAAAAAATTAATGTTTTTTTTTTATCATGATTAAACAATATATATCACCTTTATAAGGTATGGTATAGATTTCTGAAGATCATCATTGTACATCGGTTGTAGACTAAATACGCTATCTACAATTTTCTCTACTACTTTGGTACTTTCTCTACCATATAGTTGACATAGATCAAATATAATTGGTATCGTGAATATGTAATAATTATACAATAGTTTTCCAAGAAACGGACGGTTCATGTATTCTACTGAACTCTGCTTATTCGTGCAAAGACGCGCGAAGACGATAAGTACGTTGCGACGAAGATTCTCTAATGCCTCGAGCATTTTTGGGTCAGCAGGAAAACTTTCCAAGGTATAAAAAGGCGGGGCTTCTTGTAAAAAAGAAACTAATGTATCCATAATCGATGTATTGTATATAATATTGGACCAGAATCTAAATAAAGAAAACTACTTGTAGTAATTGGACATGCCGTTAACTGTAAATTTGTTCTTTTCAGTTGAACTTCTTGTATCATTCATCTTTCCTCATCCATTTTTCTCTCTAATGTGAAAAGAAAAAGAGAAATGATGAACTTGTGAAAATGATGCAAAAAGCTCAATTAAAAAGAACAGATCGAATGCTGAAATTACTATACCGATAAAATGGAAGAGCCAGTAACCAGTTTAGATCTTCGATTATGTAACTCACAATTTCTATCCAATGATCCTTAGCACCCATAATTTCTGACCCATCTTCATTGTATATCTCTGGCGCTACGTAACTTAGAAAGTAACGCTTATCTGCCCACTTCATATTCTAAAATTCGATATTAAACAATATACAGGAACTTAAACGTTGAATAAATATGGCTTATTATGCAATTATTAGATGTCCAATAAAAATGGAACATGAATTTTGAGATTTCAGATTTGTTTTTGTTACTGCACTAGAGCTTTCCTTCTTGCTTTTGCCAAATTTTAAACATATAATTCCATCTTTTTTATTTTCTTTTAACATAAAAAAAGAAAAAAGTTGAACCATATAAGTTTAGTTAAAAAAGAACAGGCCTATAGCTATTTCACTTTAAATCAGGATTATGCTGTATATTTCAAAGTTACTTTGCTTAAAATTTGTGTATATTGTCACATTAAGTTTACACAAATCTTTTTCATATATGCAGACAAGACAAGCAATGTAAAAAATGTAAATTATTCTAAATTGAGCATAACAGAAAGAACATATAGAAAGAAGTAATTAAATTTTATGATTGTTAAAATATGACTTTAGTACTTAAATAAAAATATATATAAGATAAAAATTTTAGCACAATCCAGTACAATGACATACAACATAGATTCTAATCACAGTTGCCAGGTCTCCAAATTTCGACTGGAGACTGCAATTTTCGAGACCAGTCTCCAGTCTCCAGCAGACAAGAAAAATCTCCAGTTTTTTGCTCACGTGGGGTATTTATTAATTGTATATTTAAATTACATGGAAAATAATAAGAAAGTCTGTGATTATGTTCGCAGTTTATGTTATTTTACAAATAATAAAAAGTTTGTAATTGTGTTGACGTTTTATGTTGGTCAAACACAACAAAAAGAAAGTCTGTAACAGTGGTCACAAAATACGAATTAAACCCTGTGCCTTTTGTTCTCTTTTTTTTAATGAAACAATCGGCCGGTCTCCAGTCAAAATATGAAATCTCCAGTGCACAGATCCTCGGAGCCCCAGCCATACAGTGCTCAGGACCTGGCAACCGTGATTCTAATGATCCATAGGCTGATATAATGATCATATGAGAGAGAGGAAGATTCATAATATTTATTTTAAAACCGTAATGTCTTAAGATGCTAATAGGATTCTCTACTGATTCATCTTAAGACTGTGTTTAAGATATAGACCTGATTATGAATGCTAACCTATATTTGTTTCACTCCCACAGTTGAAGTAAAACAAATACGCAATATGTTGGAGTCTTTTACATTGGTGTACCAGTTTAAAACTTTTTTCAAGAAAAAAACGAGTTTTAATCCTCTTTTTTTATTGCTGCATTAGAATTTTCTTTTGTGAAATATCAAACATATCCCTACTTGACTTTGAGTTCTAAAGGTACATTATAATTCAGTTATAGAAAAAAGATCTACAGATTATATTTTACGTGTAAACACACAATCTTGCTTCACAAGTATGAAAAGTTAAAAAAACAAATCTATGAAGTTCTACAATGCTAAGATTAAAAAATTAACGTTACCAGCGCATCTATCACAACAATCACTCCGTCATTCTTAATATTCAACTGCAGTTCCTCCAAAGGCACGCACTCTGGATTCTATTTAATAATAAAAAATCATTTTATAAATTAAATATTTCCTGTCGTTGGCACAAATTGTGCTACATATCCTAAAAATTGTAAGTTACACCAAAGTTAATTACCTCGTAGAACTTCATGATTTTGCATTGTTTGTTGTAAAAAACAATTTCGTTTGCTGCCGATTTGCAGTTCGACAGAAGACGATAGAATAAGAAATCAATGCAATAGAAGTCTTGATAGATATGATAAAACGAGGTAGTCACAAAACCAGACGAAGCAAGTTTAGAGCGAAGCGTTTAGTAAATCGTCGAGTAGCGTGTCCTCGACAAATTCAGAAAACCGGGTAATCCCTAATAATTCCGGCTTGTGTAAATGCCTACAAATACGTTAGAATATGTAAAACAATTGCACAATTGAAAGCAACAAACGTGACACTTTACGACACTTTCTGAGAGGAAACCGATCACTAGTCACTAGATTTCTAAAGCTGGCCTCACACGATGCATAATTGGTCGCGTTCAGCAGACTCAACCGTTGTGGAGCAGATCCGTGAGCACTCGCTGTTATTGGTGTATTCTTCTAGATCATCCATAAGCGGCCCATTTTCATGCTTATGGCCGCAACACAGACTCTTGCATAACGCATAATGCATAGTGCATAAGGGAATCAACCAATCGAAATTCTTCTTTTTCATGGAATGAGAGGAAAGGAAAGCTTCTGATTAGTCGATTCGCTTATGCACTATGCGTTATGCGTTATGCAAAAGTCTGTGCTACGGCCATAAGGGTATATCCACACAAACTTGCATAGCCGCATAAACGTATATAAAGAAAATTATCCAATCGCATTTCTTTTATAAAGGCGCACGTAAAATGTGATTGGATAATTTTCTTTATGCATACGTTTATGTGGCTATGTAAGTTTATGTGGATATACCACGACTCTCTTGCAAGCTAATCAATGCATGTAAAACTGGCCGCACATGATGCATGAAACCTGTTCTTTTTGGCTGAACTTTTGCACCAGTTCATTTTTCTTCCTCTTCTTTCCTCCTGGAGAAACAAATCACATTTGAACAATTTGATCATATGATCATTGCGATTGGTCAATTCTTTCTTCATCCAAGATCTCGAGCCGGTATTCATAGGCTGGGGTCGGGGAGACGCTATTAGCGCTATTTGTGTCATTCTATCTTCATCGTCCATTAAATGTGAAACAAGGATAGTATGACACAAGTAGCGTTGATAGCGCGCTCCTCGAACGTAGCCATAGTCGATTCTTATTTCAACATCGTCTTAAGCTGGTTCTACATTAGTTGCAAGCTGATCGCAAATTTGTTGCGACAGCCAATTGCCTAGTTTACATCGTGCACTTGATACACGTACTAACTAGTAACTTCCTATGAAATTATTTTAATTTCAGCGATGTATTCAAAGAATGATGTACTAAATTAGTACAATATGCATCAAAATAATTAATTAAATACACATATCGTATATATGTTTACATGTATCGCCGAAATTAAGATCATTCAATAGAAAGTTACTAGTTAGTACTCGGATCAAGTGCACGATGTAAACTAGGCCATTATGAAGCGTTCATTTCAAAATGCAAGCTTTATAGCGTTTTCGGCCCGATCGGGTTTGCACCAACCTGGGTTGGATTAATCTTTCCTATTGGATGACGTCACCCGCTCTACCAATAGGAGAGCACAAAACGCCATTAATCCAACCCAGGTTGGTGCAAACCTGACCGAGCCGAAAACGCTATTAGATTGGCTGTCGCAACAAACTTGCGATCAGCTTGCAACTAGTGTAGAACCGGCTTTATGGTTATAATTGCATTATGTAAGAGTCTGTGCTCCCCACTTTACAATCGATACAGTCTTTTAATTTGTTATAAAACCGCATCATTAATTCAATTAGCCGTCGTGCACGATTATAATAATGTAAAAAAGAGACGGATCAGACAGGGTCAGAAATCTAACGAGAAAATTTCGATTTTAATATGTATTATCAGAGAGAAGCTTTGCTTATTCTCTCTCATTCTCTCTGCTCTATTCAATACAAATTCTGCGATATTTAATGCAACATAAAGGTTGGAAATTCTTTACTGGAGCACAGTGAAAGAACAGACTGAAATTGGAAATCCAGAAGAAGAAAAAAAGAAAGAGGAATGTAAGATTTGCGAGTGAAAGATGTCGGCCTTGAAAGTTCTATGTATTATTATTTTGATTGCATTCGTCGCGAATGGCAGCGAATTTGGATTTTGCAATGCGCCCGACGAGTGCACCGTGGATTCAAGGGGATGCATCGCTGAGAATCACTTCACAAAAAAACGGTCAGGAATTACTGAGATTTCACACTAGAAAAATTTACGAATTTGTTTCATCAAGTTTCATTAACTCTTTAAGATTTTTTGCAAAAAAACAAAAAAATATAAAACGCTGATCAAATCTCATTGTTTATATTTATATATATTTCAAATTTATATTTTTTAAATCTTAATATAACCTGGAAGTTATATACTCCTACGTCAATATTTTTTTATTTAAATTTTTATGATACTATGTGACACATAAGGTTACCATATATTTTCATTTATATATTTATCTCATGTATATTTATATTTTATAAATCTCAATGACAAAGT